>NW_026252098.1:0-277779 GCF_025399195.1 Umbelopsis ramanniana AG | reverse complement strand
TGGGCACGACGATGCTGCAGCCAAACTGAAGCCCATCCCTGCCTACTGTCCCTCAATTTTGCAAAAAGTCTCCTATTGTATGATCTAGGTTATCTTCTCTCCTATACTCTACAAAGGTATGGTAAAGGACTCTCCTTCTGTTTTTATTGTTGCATTTCTTCTGACTTGTGGCAGTCGTCTACTTGGATTGGCAAAGCATTCGTGGCTGGTCATGTATACATTGATCTATAGCCAATAGTAGCACGTACCTCTGATATTGCTTGCCTGATCTACACGAATCGAATAAAACATTGAAAGCAACCCCTGAACCCACATTTGGAGCGTAAGATGGTTGCGCCCCTTACCTACCTCCCCCAGTATCTCCCTTTACTTGTTCAGTATGGTTTGATCTTTGAAAGCTTGCTTTGCCTTCTCTCTTTTCACTTTTTACCATTGTTTCCACAAAATGGCAGCAGCTTCACCAGTTGAATCCGTACCCCCCGCTCCAATCGCCTCTATCGGAACAGGCATTGCAAACTTGCCAAACCAACGCCATAAAATTGTCGCAAAGAATGGTGCCAACTTCACTTTGATGGTTTGCGGTAAGTGGATACAAATACCCCACTTTCAAATGTACGGTATATTGATGTACGATGATCTGCAGGTGAATCTGGTCTTGGAAAGACAACCTTTGTCAATACATTGTTTACAACTGCTATCAAGGATCAAAAGAATTTGAATAGAAGAAAGGTCAAGCAGCCTGCCAAGACTGTGCAGGTCCAAATCACGAAGGCTGGTAAGTCAGTGTGAGCCCAATTAATTAAAAGTATGCAGCGGAACTGAATGAAAATTACTTTTAAAAGAGCTGGAAGAGAAGATGTTCAAGGTCAAGCTGACCGTTATTGATACACCGGGATTCGGTGACTATGTCAATAACAGACATGCCTGGATACCAATCGTAGATTTCATTGACGATCAGCATGAGAAGTACATGCGCCAAGAACAACAACCAAGCAGAAAGGGCATAGTCGATATGAGAGTTCATGCTTGTCTCTACTTTATCAAGCCCACTGGTCACAGGTAGGAAACAGCATTAGCTAACATAAGAGTTTTTCTTTTATAGCAAGTGTCATTTAACCTGTCTTTACGACAACAGTTTGAACCCTCTTGATGTTGAAGTCATGAAGAGACTTGGATCTCGCGTAAACTTGATCCCTGTCATTGCCAAGGCTGATACCTTGACACCAGCCGATCTTGCCAAGTTCAAGGAAAGCGTAAGTTTGCTGCTCTACATCTGCCTGGCTGCTTAGTGCTTGATGTATACTCACCATGTCTTCTAAATCGATCAATCAACAGATCAGAGATGTAATTGCCGCTCAAAATATTCGCGTATACTCTTGCCCAATTGAAAGTGATGATGAAGCCAGCACAAAGCGTAACCACAATATAATGAATGCCATGCCTTTCTCTGTCATTGGCTCCACCCAAGACGTCACCACTTCTGATGGTCGCTCTGTAAAGGGCAGAGAATATTCATGGGGTGTTGCAGAAGTTGAAAACGAAGAGCACTGCGATTTCAAAAAGCTACGCAGCCTACTTGTTCGTACCCACATGCTCGACTTGATTTCAACCACTGAGGAAGTCCACTATGAGAACTACAGACAATCTCAGATGGAAACCAGAAAGTTCGGCGACCCTAGAAGCCAACCTTCTGAAAACCCCAAGTTCAAGGAAGAGGAGGAAGTCCTGCGCAAGAAGTTTACAGAACAAGTCAAGGCTGAGGAACAAAGATTCCGTATGTGGGAACAACAGGTAGGATAAATGACATAGTGCTAAGTTATGGATGGTCATGGAGTTGTATTTAAACAATGTAATTTATTTTAGCTATTGGCTGAGCGTGATCGTTTGCACAAGGAATTGGAATCCCAAAATGACAAGATTAAAGAGCTTCAAGGCGAACTAGATGCTTACTACTACTCTCAACGAGACTCTCCCAAGAGCATTAGAAAATGAAGAACAAGTAGCAATCCAATATTCACAAGTAATCCCCAATAATATTTTGCAGTTACTATCTTCTATATCTACAGTTTGTGATTGAGCACACCAGGGTTAATAAGAACCTGGAATATGACGATTATTGAAAATATGGATGATTGATGTTCAAAGCATATATTCATGATTTCGTTGACTACTACTTTATTAAATGAGTTAATTTTGCAATCTATTGAAACATGCAATGGTGCATTTGTAAAGAATTACACTTTGATCCATATTGAGATCCGACGAATCAAATCATAGCCACCAATAGTTAACGTATAAGCCAAATACTACAATGGCGATGGCAATTCGAACACCATACTCAACGTTGTCATAGTAATGCTTCGTAGGCCGTCCACCCGAGACCAGCTCGTCCAAGATATCTTCCAACTGATCAACGAAAGCCTCAAGTGAGAATCGTTCTTGAGCGTGCTTTCTTCCTGCTTCTCCCATTTTACGTCCGTCCAATTCAGCTGTAGCAATGGACTTTATACCATCGCGCCAATTTTCTGGGGTTGGTGGTAGGAGTAGACCAGTAACGTTGTGTTTGACGGTTTCTACCGGGCCGCCGTTATTTGCAGCAATGACTGGGGCTCTTGCATACATAGCTTCGACAGGGGTAATGCCAAAGTGTTCATTAGACGGTGTATAAAGTACGACTGTTGCATGCGACAAAAGATAGCCGCGTTGAGAGTCGTTGAACGAACAAAGGAAAACCACTTGTGAGTCGGTAGGAACCACTTCAGTGGATCCTGGCATCAGAGTGAAAGTTTTCAATTTGTACGTCTCTTGCGCTAACTTGTTAAGCTCCTTATGATATTCAACATTTTCGGCGACTCTTGGGTCATATCCTCCGCCAACGATTAATCGCATACTATTGAATATCTCTGGCCGTATTCCTCCGTCTTCTTTCAGCATTGCGAATGAATGTATGGCTAAATCAATGGCCTTCTTGCGTTCGAACCGATTGATAGACACAATTAATTTTCTATCACTTTTTAAACATTTAGTCAGACAATGCAAGTTATGATGAGAAAAATAGCAAAAGCTGGACCACTTACGATATTAAAACCTTCACTCGAGGATCATCTATATCAACTTCCTTATCGTATGCTTCCAAGTTAATAGGAGGGTATAGCGTTCTCGGATTTTTTAATATAGATGGAAAGGAGCGCTTGAATACGCCGGCCGTGAAATTACTATTTACAACCACAGTATCCGCCATTCCTGCAGGCATAGATGTAACTTCATGATGAGATTTTGTAAGATGGTGCAGTTCCGATGAATTTAGTACGAACCAGTGGTATATTCCTCGAAGAGATCTACTGGGGCACGGTAGATGCGTTGTATCAAGGTGTCATGACGAGCCAGTTTCTTGTCCGGAAAGTGGCAATAGAAAAACACCTATATAAGAGTTTTCATAAGTTATATTTTGGATGTTCTCTGCTGCACACAATAGTAATATGACAGATAAACTACTTACTTTAGATGAACAGAACAACTTCAACAATGGAATACAAGCACTCAATTGGTCTACGAACAGAACATCGTATGTGTCTTTCTGTTGCCTCAATAGAGATATGCAGAGATGGAATTGTCTTAAAATTGCACATAGAATGTAAAATCTTCCAAAGATGGTGCGAGGTATGATCGAATTTCCTTCAACTCGCACCTCGAGCGTGCCTATAACAGTAGTGTGAGTCGAAAGCCAACAGAGTATTCTTCACGACCTTCCAGAAAGAGGCGCCTTACCATCTCTTGTTTCCTCGAAACAGTGGTTTTTGTCGTGGTGTGAAGTATACATTACGACTTGATGTCCACGTTCTTGCAAACCAACTGCTGCATCCACAACTAGCCGTTCAGCTCCACCTGAATTCCGAACAATCAGTAACAATCAGTGTCGGCTTGGAAATATATAAAGTTGCGTAGATCGAACGTCTTACCAATGCCAAGATCAGGGTGGATAAATGCTATTTTGAGAGGAGCCTGGGTGTTAAGCTTGTCCTTAGCCATTGCAAGGTAAATTTGAATAGCAAAAGGCCGCTCAAGTCGATAATTCGTTTGACACGTTTTTAAACGTTGATGTTGAGCTCCGCTTCAAAGAATGGAAACGGCTCGTCGTCAAAATCTTCCTTATTTCCTAACCAACGTTGGCCAGCGCAATGAAAGGCACAGTCAAACTTATATACTGATACAATCTTACGGCTACCTATTGAATACGCATATCCCAATTTTTGTCCAGCTTATGAATTTACACCTATCTCCATAAGATGTATTCAAGTGTTGGGAAGCGCATTGTCATTATAAGAGACGACTTAATTATGTCTCTATTCATTTGAACTTTTCAAACCTGCCTGAGTCATTCTGAAAAGGACGTTTGATAGTCATTTAGAGCTGAACAGATTGATCAAGGTGAGGAGTCAATTTTTGGCGCGAGAATCCGTCTTTGGTCACGTGAAGTGCATTCACCCAGATGGGCCAGAAGTTTGAAGCCAACAGTCTAGCTGCGATTCAAGAAAACTTTGCTATTGATCCTTTTACACCTTAGCAGAATGAGCATCCTGAACAGTTTCGTTGACAGTACGTCTTCCGTTCGCCTCGGGTCTTTAGAAATCACTGCGCAGCTACTTACTAATCTTTTGTCCTTGTAGAGTTTGTGTCGGTGATCACTTTGGACGGCCGTGTCATAGTGGTGAGCAGTCATAGTAATAAGATCACGGCATATAATGAGCAGTCAGCTAACTGCAAACATCGATTTGTAGGGCACCGCAAGAGGAATCGATACCACTGGAAATATTATATTAGAAAAGTGCCACGAACGCGTCTTTTCACCGGAAGGCACAGAAGTTGTTCCCCTCGGTCTTTATGTCATACGAGGTGATAGCGTGTAAGTGATTTTTCCTCAAAAGAGAGAGATGCATAATCATAACGATTCAAGTAATTTAACTATTATTTGGAACAGAGGAATCATTGGCCAGATCGATACAGATGCAGAGGCAGAAATGAACGTTGAAGAGTTACGTGCTGAACCTTTGAGTGCTACTATACTCTAATGTTACTCTTGGCTTGGTAAATTTGTTCTTAAACGAACCACAAATTGTAGGCGATGGATCGATTCTTCTAAGCAGCACCATATAGATCTCGTTTTCATAACTCTCCCACTTCTTTCATTCCACCTTTTGTATTCACCTTTTTTTTTAAGTATTGTAATATAGCACTTACGAATATCTTTTCGATTTCGATTCATCAAACATGTTCCGAGTGAAGTCAGGATAGCGTGCTAAGTCGAGTCAGTGGTTCAAAGGACAAGTAACTTCGTACCAGATTATGTGCAGAATGATATTGCTCAAATTCGTTAATTTCAGTGTGACTGCAAAGCTGTGCCCTTTTGCTTTCCTCATGTCACAGTACGATGTCTTGAAGACCATGGTAGCTAGAGTTGCCCGAGCGTTCTATGATCCAAAATATATTGTGGTACTGGATGCTCTGAACAAGATTGGAGAGCAGTATGTATATGGCATTGCTGTGTTCGTAGTAGAAATAGCTCGTTAACTTTTTCAATTCTGCAGTGTTAAGGAAGAAGATCTGTCGATCAATCTTAAGTTAACTCTTCGGGAGCTGCACAAGCTGTGTGCCAAACTGAGAGAGGATAGACTAGTTCGAATGTATGTCGCATTTTCATGATTGTGAAGATTTTATGAGTTCTTAACACTTCGTCTGCTTTCAGTGTTCAGAAGCAGGAAGCACGAGCACCTGATCAACGAGCCGTACCCAAGACATACTATTATATCGACTACAAGCAATTTGTAAACGTGGTGAAATGGAAAATGTATAAAATGCAAACATCGGTCCGAGATACCTTGCGAACGGTGAGATTCTGGAAATATCAAACTTGATACTCACGTACATTACATATTAATTGGCATGATGTATTGTAGGAATCTGAAAACAAGGGTTATGTCTGCCCAAATTGCCAGAGAACTTATCCGGCTCTTGAGGCTGTTGGGCTTATCAGTATGACGGATGGCTTGTTTCACTGCGAGGATTGCGATGCTATACTTGAAGAAAACGATAACGCCGAAAACGTGAAATATAGTCAAGAAGTACTCGCCAGGTACGACTTCAATTTTTTTCTTGATCTCTGTCAAGCAAAGAGCATGGGCGGTTAATTATTCTCTTATAAAGATTACGTGAACAGTGCTTGCCAATCATTTCGCTGCTGAAGCAAACGGATTCTTTGGTTATACCAGCCAGGTAGGTGTATTGATCAGTTTCCTTCATTGGACTTGATTACTGATGAGTTTGTACAGTTATGTTATAAGGACTTCAGCTGGCATAGATGGGAATGGAAACAACAAGGCCAACGGTGATGATGGTATGGGCGTACTGCACTATTGAACATAGGTATCACGTATGCAATTCGCTAAATTTAGTTTGTAGATGGCCATGAGCTTGCCATAGCTCAAGATACGGGAGCTGGTCAAGGCGAAATCATAGTAGACTTGCAAATGGACAATGAAGCTGCGCGCCGAGCTAAAATATCCGAGTCTAATAAGAAGCGACAGCAAAACGCCCTTCCAGTGTGGCATCAACAGAGTACTATTTCTGCACCTTTGAAAGGCACCGGAGATCGGGAAAATGCAGTTGAAGAAAGCGATTCCGACGAAGAGGATCAGTTTGAGGCAGTTGAAAATGAGGAGTATGATCAAGATAGAGCAGATTGTAAGAATTTGAACGTGTGTCGATACACTATCTTCTTTTTCACTTAATTTTTTTTTTTCAGATTATGCCAAATATTATGACTCCCTCAATGAACTTGCCGCAAACACGGAGCCTATGGGCTCTGAGGTCGATCAAGGTCTCATGAACGATGACGAGGATACTGGGTTGGAAGTAGTTGGAAGCAAACGTGCATTTGATGATGACACTGAAGCTAGGTAGGCCCAACATTCCATTCGCTGGTGACTTATCTGTTACTAGTGATCCCTAACTCTTTCATTCGCAGTGACAGTAAGAGGCAGCGGCACGATAGCGCTGATGAAGAAGACGCGGACAACTTCGACGATATAGATACGGAAGTTACCAAAGTATCCGTGAATGGTCGACTTGTACCATTGCATGAGATTACGGAAGACGATCAACTCAAAATGACCACTGAGGAATATCAGGCAAGTAAAACGGCATCAATTTCAAATGCTTATACTAAATACTAATGTCTACGATCCCTCTATAGGCTTATTACGAGGCGTACGAAGCATGGGCACAGTAATCCAAGGAGAGCTCGCCAATATCAACATTTTTTAAAGATAAACAACTTTAATAAGATTGTATATACACATCATAACATGAAATAGAAGTCCACAACGGTATTTCTCCTCAGACTATGGTTTCTGTCCGCTAAATCTAATACCAAATTTCGGCTGCCAAGCGCCACCAGCTTGAGGCTGGGCATTGTCTTGTGGGTTCAAATTTAAGGATGCTAGTGAAAGTGGATTGACACCCAATGTCCTAAAACAAAACACAATAAATCGTTAACAAATTAAATTCGATAGATTCATGACCCAATCTCAATCGCTCACTTTAAAGCTTCTCGTGCTTCATTTCGCCGATGTTGTTGATAATCGAGGCATTTTTTCCTGAATGTACTTAGACTTTGCCCATGATCTGTATAAAACTGCATTGTATGAAAGAATGTCAGTACTGCAGTCTCCATTCCACAAGTCTTGTAAGACTTATATACCTTCATGCCTTCCTTCAAATTAGTATAGATTTCTTGAAACTTATCATAGGCTTGCTCCAAGTTTTGCAAAGCTTTCTCTCGTTTTGCGATAGCTGGGTTAAATCGCCTTGCCTCCAAAAAGTCCTCGTTTGCGGTCGCAATTTTTTTCATCAACAGGTCCTGTTCTTCTTCTTGCTTGTCCACATCTTTCAAATATTCGTCATACTGTCTCAACTGTTCTGCAAATAGATCTTCAAATTGAGCTGGTTCGATTTTGGCTATTGGTGAGTTTGCGGTGAGCTGAGCGGCCTTGTTAAGCAACGCAGGTGAAATATCATCTGCCATAGAAGTTCTTTGGGCACGTTCAATAATATCTTTGCGCTCTCTTACGTGTCCGTCAGCTTGTTCGAGAAGAGCCCTAAGGTGACGTGCAGCATTATTCTGTCTAGCAAGATCATCATCCTCATCGTGAGCTGAATATCCTCTCGTAACATGAACGGACGGAATGGACCGCTCAATTTCATCAGTGGGTAAGTTAAGAATATCGATGATCTTAACCCAGGTATCGAGCTTTTGATGGACTGTTTGGTCCGCTTTTTGTGCTGATAATATGGTTTCTCGATGCTTTTTACCTTGTGCAATCAGCTGGCCAGTTAACTCTGACGATTTTTGAAGAGGCCATTCTATAGGTACAAAATTAGCAGATGCTTCAATGAAATTGAAAGTGCTCAAATTACTCACTGTCACCGTATTGTTTTCTCATTGCATCATCTTCCTCCAGCTCTTCGTCCACAGCATTGAGAGCTTGATCCAACAATTCGGAATTCTTTAGAGAAGATTGTCGCACTTTTTCTATCATATCGTACAATAATGCAGATCCTCCTTTACTCTTGATTTCATCCGCACGCTTGATGAGAGAAGGTGGGGGACCAATTGGCTGTTCCAGGGCTTGTAATGCTGTTGGCAGATTTAAAGATCTCAAAGTACTAAAAAGGATTTGACCCGTCAACCATCAAATTACAGTATCTGTTTATCTCGTCATGAGCACCTACTAAAAACTTTACCTTTGGTATACCCCAGTGAGTTCATCCAGTTTGCCGATAATATCAACCTTAAGGACCCTTTCTTTCCGATCAAAGTAGACACTTGCAGCTTGGTGTACAGCAAATGGAACCAGTTTTTGAAAAAGTGGAAGACCAAGCAGAGGGTGGGGCATTTTCCCATGACTCCTCTCATTGTCCATCATAAGCTGAACAGGATCAGTTATTTCGGTGGTTGGCATAGGCTTTACCATCCCAGACTTTACGATTGGAGGCAGAGCTGACGAGCTTGGCACTGGTTCTAAGTAGATAACATCGTTGTCTCTTTGAGCTCTGGCAAGATTACTTTGTATTATTTGCTGTAGTGATTTCAAGTCGTTTATAACCATCTCATTGACGCCGGATCCTCGAGATAGAAATGATCCTGACATGTCCAATCCCTTCTTTACATAAGACTCTGCAAGTTGAAGTCGAGCAATTTCCTCGCCATACTTATTTTGGGAAATGCATTCCGTCGCCTTACGGAATTGTGCAGCGGCTTTAAAGTGAAGCGTTTTGATTTGCATATGTGATAGCCAGCTTTGCGGATATAATCCTGAGATAGACGAGTTCGTTGCCAGATCATAAGCTGAGTCATAATACTCAGCGACTTGAATAGCTAGCCGAGCGATTGTTCCATCTCGGAGATGATCAATAGCTGCTTTCTGCCACACACATTCCTGAGCCTGCGCCAACATCAAACTAACCAAGGTGTTGAGAGCTGATGTTGTCATGTCTTTAGTAGGAGCTGTCCGTATTTCTGGTATCACGACATCTTGTAGATGCTTAAAGGCGCCGGCGGCATTCTATGACCAAATAAAGGACTGGTTACCAAAATGTGCTTAAAGGCATCGAAAGTCCATGCTGCCACAACCAACCTGAAAATACATGCACGCCTTTCTAACACCATCTGCAGTTGCTCTGTTTTCCGATATACCAAGCTGACTTTGCATAGCGGCAATAGAGTATAGTACACAGGCTTTTTCATAGTTTAGATTCCTGTACGCAACTACATGCACAAATGGGCCAATTAGCATTGATCACAAATGCATCGACTGTTCTCTATTTGATCACCTACCTGGTTTGCCACCGTTGGCGGAGAATGCTGGGTACCAAGGAAATTCGGCACCAACCTATTTAGTACAGGAAAGTCTGAGTTGAGGCAAACGTGGTATGATGAAATGCAAAGGACATTGAGCACATACGTCAATAGGAAACTTTGAGCCGATGAAGACGAGTTGACCGTGATATCTACAAAAAAAATTGTTAAAAGAAAAACCATTTTCAATAGAAGTAGTAGTCAACTTACTTGATCAGCCTGTTCAGAGCATTATGCTGTGCTCCAAGGTGAATGCAGTCCATTCGCAATTCATCAAGAACTCGAAAGTCATCAGTGTAGAGATCTGGATGCTCTGCATAGGCGTTGGAAATGTAATCTCGAAGAACTTGCGTTAAGGCTACCTTTTCAGTTCTCTTCACTTCCACAGCTAAAAGATTGGTGGTTGCGTTGGCCATGGTGGAGAGTTATCACGAAGGGCAGCGGGGACAGAAACAGGTCAGGACTGTTCGATATGAATTTTCGAGGAAAGAACAATTTTTCCTCCGCCAAACTTTTTTTCGAAGATCTTGCACTTACTTACCTCTAGGCAGCTGCTGTAATGTCTATGACAGCACGTCCTACAGATGCACAATTTTCAGCCATAGAGCAACAAGCGATACTTCAATGGAAAGAATTACAAGTGACGGCGGCCGAGAATGACGACGATCAACGCACGCTCACGGACACTCTAGGCAGTCAGAATGTACAGCATTCAGGGAATCCATCGCGGAGAACTACTAGAGCATTGAACGAGATGCCTTCAACTTCAAGTAGATCATCAAAAAAGCCTATACTGCGACTCGATAATCCTCTGACTATAGAAGAAAAGCTTTTAAAGATGGAAGAACCCACTCTCTGTTGGTGCAAGAAAGAAGCAGCTACTTTTGACACCTTGGAGTTTGGTGTTATCTACGAATGTCACAATTTACAGGAATTTCGAACTTCGAAAATCTCGGCCGCTAATGAAAGCTCTTTCGACGACGTGGCCTCGATAGCGAGCGATATAACAGACAAACGCAAAGATGATATCAGCCGTAGTAGTTCAAGTAGCTCACCCGCTAATGGTAGTTCAACGAATAGTGATCAAGTATTTCCATCCAAACCCGAAGGATCGAAGAAAGTAGTGAGATCTCCAGCCATTTTGGATAAGATCAGAGGAAAAGGTCGTGCTCAACCTTCGAATATTTGTGGGTTTCATGTTCATAAACGTGTCTGGGACCAACTTCGCAATCAACTACAGGCAGGAAACGACCTGGATTCTAATCATGTAGAGCTTAATATCTGTCCCGCCTTTAATCTCACATTCTGCGCCAGTTTCAGGCTTCAAAACTCTTTTCCTAAACGCTCTCCTCCAGTTCCAAAATGCTTTTGCAATTTCCCTGTCAAGATGCTGTTGAGTACCAGTGGACTACACAAAAATCGAGTGATCTTCACTTGCCCTAACTTCGATGTCGATAACGCAAGACCAAAGTGCAGTTGGGCTCTTATTGCTGAAGAAGTTCCATTTATTCCTTCCATAATATGTACCCATGCGCTACTTCAAAAGTCTACAGGACCAGTAGAATCGTCTGCAGCATCGTTGGAAGCTACACCAAGTCAGTCACAAAAATCTGTCGCAAAAGACAATCCTGTTTCTTCTAGTCTCACTGCTCTAAAGGACTTATCAGATGATATTGTCAGCCCGAAAGGTTCTGCGAGCAGTTCCATTGTCTCCGACGCTATTGCCACGACAAGTCATACCGATCCTCGACCAAATACCAGCGGCAGCAGCGTTGATCGCCATGGCATTCGATGGACAAAGGATCGCCAGATATTAGGCGCAAGTTCAAATGCAAATACACCAATTGTTGCCGATAACGGTGCTGATTCGATGGCTGGACCAAGCTTCAGTAGTTACTCTGCAGAAGCCAATGATGAGTACCCACCGCATCAAGACGGATATACAGAAAAAGACGTTGGACATACATCCGACAGAGCATTGCAAACAGCATCGGATCATGAGTATGGAATGTATGAGCAATCTTCTCCTCAGACACATAGCTCAGAGGATCTTTTTAGGCAACATCAATATGCTCTAAGAAAAGCGATTCTTCGTAACAAAAGCGACCACCAGATTTCTGAATGGATGACTGGCCTAAATTTACCAAATCAACTAACTGCAAGCCAACAATCTGCGCCTCCAATCAGAAGAAGTATGTCGAACGGTAGTCGATCCGGGGTAAACAATGGTGATATGTATAATGATAATGAGTCTTATCAACCTTATCGTGCATCAGTATCAACTTCATACGATCCGAATTCAGCGTACAGTATTCAAATGATGCAGGATCATACATCCGGCGAGAATCATACATTTCCGACGACCGGGAAATCTTCGAGCAATATGGTGCCGCCTTCCGTTTACAAGACATTGATGATACCTAAACGAGCAAGTGACAATCCATATTCGAAGGCATCGCTTTTGAATACTCTCAACATCTCAGAACCTTCCGAAATAGATGTATCACAGCCGCAGCACAAACGAACTTATCCTGAATATAACACACCCAAGTCTCCTGGACCTTCCCGAAGCAAAGAACATGTAATGTCTTCACCTACGACTCCATCAACGTCCAAACAGAATGTATCACCGGCAACGCTGAACACCGTCGACAATGATATGGAATCCAATGGAGGCACCAGGAATCAAGTGATGAAACAACTTGACGTGCTAGAAGCAAATTTCCACAAGTCCATTTCCAGCCTGTTTCTCAATCAGAAGAAACAGATACTGCAAATTCAAGAACAAATGATGGTCGATATGGAGGCAATACAATATCCTATGTACGAATACGTTGCAAAATTGGAGAGAACACAGCGAAGTTTGCAATTGGAAAACGAGCTTTTCAAAAGAGAAAAACTGCACGCAGAGGAGAGCCATGATAAAATGCAACAAGTCCATGCAGAGGAAATGGACTTACGGCGCCATTGTCAGAAGCGTACAGCAAACCTGGAGATTCTTGTTACCGAAATATTACAGCAGAACGAACGACTGCAACAAGAAATCGAAGAGAAAAACGAAGTTGCAAAGCTTTCGGACTTCAAGTGCAGAGTATGCTGGCACAATACCATTACGCACGCAACGATACCTTGTTACCACTGTAGTAAGCTATTGAAAGCACATTATTCACTTGACAGTATATGAATGCTTTATTAACGAGATGTTCATTTTCCAGTATACTGTGAGGCATGCGCTGACAAAGTAAAAGAATGTGCTATGTGCCGTAAAGCAAAGGATGGCATTCAACGTATTTACCTAGGATAGGCAACTGTACATATTCTGCTCACCTTGTGTTATAGAAAAAATGCCCTAGTATAAAAAATGTAATAATTAGATGGTTATATCGTCTGTAACTTTAGTAAAATCATCAAGTAAATGAATTGTATAGCGCCCGTCTGGTCCTAGCAGTCAGATCACGTCTGGCGTTGAAAAAGTAAAGTAATGCCGACCTAACGGCCTAAACCGATCTTAAGTTTATTTCTTCCATGTCGGCTCGCAATTTCTTCAGCACAGGTCGCAAGATCGTTGCCATCGGTCGTAACTTTTCGTTAGTATTACTTTTACTTGGTTGGTGTTATATAAGTTATGTATCCTCTTTCTAATATATTGATTCGCAGGGAACATGCCAAAGAGTTAGGTAATGCTGTTCCCAAGTCACCATTCTTCTTTTTGAAGCCCACTACATCATACCTGGCAAACGGTGGATCCATCGAAGTACCTCAGGGATGTGATGTTCATCATGAAAGTATGTTTCTGATTATGTTGTACTGTTCTTGAACAATCATGTTCTTACAAAGATGAAATAGTTGAACTCGCTGCTGTCATTGGCCGAGACGCTCGAGACGTCTCTCCTTCTGATGCAATGGACTACGTTGAAGGTTAGTCCCATGATTTAACACTATGGAATTGATGATGTGTCATGACGAACTCACTGTTGCCGATAATACATAGGATATGCTTTGGCGATCGATATGACGGCCCGAGATTTGCAGGCAAAAGCTAAAGCCAAGGGTCTGCCCTGGAGTGCCGCCAAAGGATTTGACACATTTACACCAATCAGGTAAGGACTTCAGTAAAATGATAGCCATATCATCTTTGGCAAAACTAATGGCTATTGTTCGAAATAGTGATTTTATCCCAAAGAACGCCATTTCAAACCCACATGATGTCAACTTGTGGCTCAAAGTCAATGATACCATCAAGCAAAATGGAAATACGAAGGACATGATTTTTGAGTAGGTTTTCGGTTCAATCCACCGTGCTTGTCTAAAATGCCCGCTAACGTGGATGATTTCAATTGATTAGAATCCCAAAGCTTATTGCTTACGTATCCACCATCATGAAGCTAGAGGCTGGAGATGTTCTGTTAACCGGAACCCCTGCAGGCGTTGGACCAATTAGACCTGGCGATACTGTTACTGCTGGCTTGAGACCAGCTGGTGCAGCAAAGGACTTGGTCAACATCAAATTCGATGTTATTGAGCGTAAAGGAAATTACAAAGATTAGTCAATAAAAAAGGCATATTATAAAATTTTCGCACCAGCTGCACCGTCGCTACCAGATTCTAATTCCCAAAAACAGGCTATCAATTATCCAAAGTGCAAATTTAGAATGCCACGTAGCTTTAGTTACATGATTTGGATATCTGCACAAAATATGTATAGATGTATATAGTTATATAGCACAACCGCCCGTCTTATCGTCAGCTTGTCGATGAAAGGAGAGCACAAAAGAAAGCAAACTTTGATATACAGTTAGGTCGGTTCAAATGGAGTAATTTCCATCTATAGATGTGACCTGAAAATATAAATCGTAAACGAAAATGAATCGTTACAGCTTAAAAAGACGGAATGAATCTACTCCACAGGAGCGGTAGAAGAAATGGGAATGGGAAAAAAGTAAAAACGAGGGCAAGAATGAAGGGTGCAAAAAGGAAAATGAAGGAAAGAACAAAACAAGGATGTAGTTGTTCACAGTTCTTACTTTGGTGCTGCCTTGTTCATGACGCTAAGAACGTTCACGATGTCTGCCGGCGATGATACAAAGTAGTCAGCTAAAGTTTCACTCTTGTTGGAGCCAACTAGGCAAGAAAAGGTGGCATCTTGATCAACTTGTTTAGCGTTCCGAAGTGATCGGAACATGTCTTCGTCAGTTTGGTCATCACCAGCACAAAATATGAAGTCCACCTGACTGTGCTTGCTCAGAAGATTCTTGACGATTTCGCCTTTGTTGAGAGCTGATGGCCGAACTTCCAAATTCATTTTGCCAACCAGGACATGAACGTCAAACTTGGGAAGGATTTCTTTTTCCAATTGCCGTCGGCATTCTTCCGCGTTTGCTGGGCCCAGTTTCTCATCGGCTTGTCTATAGTGCCAGGTTAAAGCACACTTTTTGCTTTCTATGAAGCTTCCTGGAGTAATGTCTGTATATTGTTGGAACACCTTTGTTACTTGAGCCTTCCATTCCACCATGTCAATTTGCTCTGCAAGATTGACCCAATTTGGAGATCCAGGGTCTCTGATAAAACAACCATGTTCTGCACTAAGGCCCAAATTCGGAATATGACCAAGATAGTGTTCTAGAAAGGCTTCGTCTCGGCCGGAGATGACCCATAAAGTATTATCACGATCTTCGCAAAGCTTTTTCAGGTGATCAATCATTTCATCCGACGGTATGGCATCGTCTGGCCGCGAGCGAATGGGAGTGAGTGTACCCTATATGAAGAAAAGTCAGCTTCAAGTGGTATCACATCAACAGTATGATGACGCCTAAATCAAAAAAAGGAAATTGAAATTCATTCCCTATCAACTTACATCGTAATCAAAGAACATGATTCTGTTGCGACCATGCTTGTATTTATCAGCTAGTTTGTCTAAATTTAATGCTGGGGTGGTAGAGGTAAGACTTGGAGATGTAGACATGGTTGCTGACTTCCCAATTATATCTTTTAAGTTGCTGGATATATTTGGGGTGATGATCTTGCTGTTAGTAGGAGACATGAACAGTCGAAAGAGGGGAGCAGGTTGAAGGGACCAAGAGGAGTCTGTGGAGGAAGAGAAAGAAAGAGAGCAAAGCGAAAAAAAAGCAATCGATAGGTGCTGTATCGATAATTTTGGATCTTTCAATCTCCGTCAGTGCAACCTACGCTCTTAACTCACAGCTTTTGTTGAATTTCCATTCGTAGCTGATAATGGTAGATAAAGATGGCAGATCGATTCGGCTCAGTGAGGTCACATTGAAAGTGTAATACACAGAAATTGCAAGGAAACATCTTCTTCTTCGTTCCCATCGGTGTACGATGGCATATTAGATGACATGATTCATATTCCCACCGTCGCTCCTTTCCAAAAAATTTTTTGGTGCATCTCAGCCTACCACTCCTGGCACACATGCCGTAACTCGTAAATTTGTTAATCGATATTATACTGGAAGGCAATTAGATCGCTTCCAATATCATACGGAAATACCACTGTTCTTATCTTCCATGTTAATGCCGCCTTATTGCATGTTCCGTCTCATCTGTTTCAGCGGCTGTTTGCACATCGCAGTTTAAAATTGTTTTCCAATCTCTTGAAATCGATGTCATACCTTGCGGCGGTCTTATCTCCTTCTAACTGAAAAAGCCGTTGTCTGTGAACTTTCAAAAGCTGATTACGGAGTTGATTCACTGCATTCCAAACAACAAAATAAAAAATAACAATCTAATTACAAAGTACATTTAGGAGACATTCCATAACCATGCCGCAAATTAAACAAATTTGTTTTGCAGATACCTAATATCCAAATTACCGTCATCTATGGATGGTATATAATCAGATGATTCCAAAAAAAAAAAAAAGATATGTATGCCACATGGGACAACAGCCTCCATAACGGTAGCAGTAGCTGTATTGTTAGAAGTCAAACCCACGTTTGGATTACACCTCGTGTTATGTCTAAGTATTGTGCTTGTAAACTTACCAGTCATTCGTTACTGAGGTCAAGGCAGACCACAGAAATATCACCATGGCTACTTAGTTGACTACTTACTATCCTTTGCTGAGGCATATAAATACTCAGAACTGGAGATGTTGAACACGCAATTGGAAATTCCAAAATGTATGATCTCTTTCCTTCTAGCTCTAGCTTTGTACTTTCGTACTGACTTGAAAAAAGCTTGACTGTCGTTTTCTTATGCATTTTCAGCATGATCGGATTATACTTTATTCTGTATCGCACTGCATTCGGTATTGGTGGCTGGTGGTACACAGGCATTTGGACTACGATGGCCAATCGCTACCATAAGCAACGAGGAAATGTTCCGCTGCAAAACAGGTTTGCTGCTTCGTCTTTTTCTTTATTTTACTTTAATATGGAGGTTGACTCCCAAGCCCAAAAAACAAGGATTGGTCATAGGAGGTCCATAAATGTGCACAGAAAGTAATCTCTTGTCATGGGATTGTCTTTGTAGCTTATTGTGATCAATTCGATACTAGAAGCTGTTTGGTACTATATAATGGTTGGATAGGTAATACTGTGTATGTTTTTGTTTCCAATGCAAATGTTTTTTCTACTTCACCTCTTTCGGAGAGAGTAACCATGCAATTGTGGCAGTCAAGAAAATTCCTGCATGTTGTCCTTGCCATGCGAAATATAAACTCCGCCGTGCTGCGCTCCCAGTGTGGTGGATGAACTCGTTCGGCCCAATGTTGACAATGGAACTACAACGGTGTAAAAAAGAACTGTATACAACATATTCTCGAATTAATAAAATTTCTGCATTCAAGATGAAGAGGTCAGCTTCTCTTACTCACTCTCTCATACTACAACCGTAAACATCGGAATTACCTATTTCATTGTTTGCATCCTTTAATTCTGACTCAAATGGCCATCCTAAACAGCTATTCCAACAGGTAATTAAAGATATTCTCATCAATAGCTAGAGAAAAGATAATGCGTGTCCTCTCCATCAGCGAAGAGAGGCTCAGGGGCTTAAAAAATTAGAGGGCCGACAAGGAAGTGGGATCACTTGTTTCATTCGCTCTCGGACGATCCACGCGTTTGCCTCCGGTCCACCCAGTAATCGACCTCCTTTCTTTTTTACTTCTTCGTTATGTCTCCCAAAAATCCTACAAACGGACATACTTCCAATTTTAAAGAAATCCGTCATATTGATACTGAATATGGTATCAAAGTAACAAAGTTTAAGAGCGTTAAAACCGGCTTGACCATTGTACATGCCGACATTGATGGTAAGCCCATGTTACTGTCAAAATCTTTGCATTTAGCTTTGACATTTTCTATCTTTTGAGAGGAAGTACTCCACCTTTACTTTGTGGAAATCGTACTTCAAGCTATACCAAGCTCCTTCATTCTATACAATTCGAAGATTTTTTTTATATTCGTGTTTATTTACTTAAACCTCATAATTCTTCCAAAGTTTTGATCTCGCATCAATCTATTTACTATCCTACTTCTGTACCAATCGTTCTCTCAATCCGAATGCGTTTATTAATCCGAAGTTTTTGAACTTTTAGCACCGTTGGTGAGCGGCTATTTTGCGTTAGCTACCGAAGGTAGGTTTCTAGGGACATGGTGCCAAAATTGCCTTTGTTTTGCCAAATTGTCAAATCAGATGCTTGGGAAGCATGCTGTGCTGCACACGCATTCATTGATGCCTTAATACTCCCTCCACATGTGTGACACAACAACCAACCTTATCTAACTGTGACTTTCTTCCGCATAGCCCTGGATGACTATGGCTGCCCCCATACTCTCGAACAGTAAGCCACAGTTGTTACTTTGACAACTTTATGAAAAAAATCCTAATTTTCTATGTAGTCTTGTTTTCCTTGGGAGTGAAAAATATCCATACAAGGGTGTTCTGGACTCTCTTGCTAACAGGGCTTTGGCGCAAGGTACTAACGCCTGGACCGATGTTGATCACACCTGTTACACCATAACAACTGCCGGAAGTGAAGGTTTCTTGAATTTATTGCCAGTTTACATCGACCATATTTTGTATCCGACTTTAACTGCCAGCGGCTGTTATACCGAAGTCCATCATATCAATGGAAAAGGCGAAGATGCAGGTTAGTCATTTTGTTCTTATGATATCATTAATTTTAGCCGTGACACTATTCAATGAAGACTGACTTCAAATTTTCCTTGGTGAAACAATATATTACCGCCATTAGGTGTAAGTACATACGTCAAAAATTGAATATGCATTAACTTGAGAAGTTGTGTACTCATTTTTGACTCTTTATTTCGATCGAAATGAAACCAGGTTGTTTACAGTGAGATGCAGGGACGTCAAAACTCCAGTGAAGATCGAATGCAGCTTCGTATGCAGCGACATTTGTTTCCTCAGGGATGTGGCTATCGTTCAGAAACTGGTGGCTTGATGAAAGAACTTAGGGATATCACTGTTGACCAAAGTAAGTGACCTATTGAATTCAAAAGTAGCGTTTTGCCTTCACATACTCAATTCCAATCATATTTTCTTCTATTCAGTTAGAGACTACCATAAATCTTATTACCGTCCGGACAATTTGTGTCTGATTATTACCGGCAAGGTTGACCATGCCAAGTTATTGAAGGTACTAGAACCTGTTGAAGCGAACATCTTGAGCAAGCCTACTCCTCCCGCAATGAAGAGACCATGGGTTGAATCTGGACCTGTTCCCAAACTTGCTAAAACTGTTGAGGAAACAGTTCTCTTTCCTGATGAAGATGAATCCATGGGTGAAATCATGATTTCTTGGAATGGTCCTGACTGTCATGTAAGCTAAAAGTTTGATACTTTTTATTCTTGAAACACCTATCGATTTTTACATCCATTCTACATTAGGAATTCTTGGAACTCAAAGCGGTAGATGTTCTGAACACTTATCTGACAGATTCTCCCGTTTCTGTCCTTCAAAAGGAATTTGTTGAGATTGAGGAGCCTCTATGCACAGGTAAGCCAAACATACAGCGTTATATATAACGTTATACCATCAGTCACTAACACAACCTCAAGACATCGACTTCCATATTGTTGATCAGATTCGAGCCGTCCTAAGCTGCAATATTGCAAATGTTCCTGAAGAAGAGTTGGAAGAATTTGTTCCCCTGTTTTTTGAGACTTTGAACCGTGTCATAGAAGAAGAAGGCATTGATATGAACAGAATGAAGACTGTCATACTTAGAGATAAACTCAAGTTGTTGAACAATATTGAGACCAACTCTCATTTCTCTGCCGCTATCACCTGCATTGGCGATTTCCTTTACGGAAAAGAAGATGGTTCGGATCTGGAAGCTGCTTGCCAAGATCTCAAGTATTTGAATCAGTTATTGGAATATACTAACGAAGATTGGATTCGCTTGCTCGAGAAGTAAGTGTCTACATAGCCCCACCCAGTCGGTACACTCAAGTTTAGCCTGTAATCTAATGTTACCTTCCGTTTAGATGGTATGTCAAGAACCCTCACATTGCTCTCCTGGGAAAGCCATCAGCCGAGTTCGCCGACCAACTACTCAAAGAGGAGTCCGAGCGTATCAGCCAGCAGCGTACCCGCCTTGGTGATAAAAAACTGGCTGAATTGGAAGAAAAGCTTGAAGAATGCAAGAAAGAAAATGAAGTTCCTGTTCCACCTGAAGTTGTCAACGACGTTCCGATTCCTTCTGTGTCGTCTATTGATTTCATTGAAGTCCAGACTGCAAGGACACCCGATGATGGGCTGTTGTAAGTTCTTTCGTCGGGTATGCCAATTGATTATGATGGCATTGTAACTAAAGCTACTTCGTGTTCTGCAGCACCAACGACGTCCAGGATCACGTTAACAATGATGCCGATGTCAAGTTGCCTTTTGCTATTCAATTTGACCGTGGGTTGAAGATCACGAAATTCATTATTCAGATCTTCTTTGTTACTAATTTTTGTCCTTCCTTTTAGACATCAATTCGAGTTTCATCAAGCTTTCTGTCTACATAAGCACAGCCAATGTTGCTTCTCACCTTCGGCCCTTGACCACCTTGTTCCTAGATGCTCTATTTACACTGCCTATTGAAACCAAAGACGGTCTGATTCCGTATGAGGAAGTGGTTAAGAGACTTAGTGAAGACACTGTCGACTATTATGCATCGCTTGGTACATCTGTTGGTTTCAGAGAAGTTGCTATGCTTGGAATCAAAGTCGAAGTAAGTGAAATATCAAGGTTTGGTATGTGATGCTCATGATTCGAGTAATAACTCATTGTAACCTGTAATGTAGGCTGCAAAATATGAAAAAGCGGTTCAATGGATAAAGGATGCACTGTGGAATACAAAATTCACTCCTGAGAGGTAGGTTAACATCAGGTTATTCCTTGTCGGTCGAATTTTTGTCGTAAATGACTCAACAACCATATTCAATACAGACTGAAGATCACTGCAAGCAAAATCCTTAATGACATCCCACAAGCCAAGAGAGACGGACGCGGAGTAAGGCTTTTATTTGCTAACAACCGTTTAATAAGATTTTTCCATCTTACATCACCTTTTCCAGATGGCGAACTCTGCTATGAGAGAACTGCAGTTTCAAAGGGAACAGTCTACTAATGCATCAAGTAATGTATTATATCAAGCAAAGTACCTTCCAGATCTTTTGCAGCGCTTGGAAAAAGATCCACAAAGTGTGCTGGATGACTGTGAACGGTTCCGTCAGGCGTGTAAGTACAATGATTTAATGAAATATGATTTTTATTTACGTTGACCAAGCTTTACTGCATTTAGTGATCGATTCTCCTGCCTTCACTGTGCATATAATCGGTAATATTCTGAAGTTACCTCATCCCAGATCGGTCTTTTCGGTTTTCGAAGAATCTGGATCAGTTGGCAGACCTGCTACAGTGCAACATTACCCATGGGCAAGAGAGGTACTTAACCAAAAGGGTAAGGCTCCAGGTGATATTGTAAGTTGAAATTTTAAAAAGATCTCTCTTATCATTTTCGCTGCGGAAGGCTGACAGTAGTTTGACGGCAGGGTGTAGTGGTAAGCCTTCCTTCCATCGAGAGTTCCTTCTCCTTGCATAGTGCTCCTGGACCTGTATCATTTGATTCAGAAGATATTGCGCCTTTGTTGGTCTTGAACGAGGTCTTAGAAACCATGGAAGGAATTTTCTGGAAACTCATCCGAGGACAAGGCTTAGCTTATTCCTGCAGTTTGAGAGCTGATGTGGAGGCACACCTCGTGTATTTCAGCATATATCGATCACCCAACGCCTACAAGGCTTTCCTTCAAGCACGTAACGTTATATATCAGCT
The DNA here is from genome assembly GCF_025399195.1 of Umbelopsis ramanniana AG. Lineage (NCBI taxonomy): Eukaryota > Fungi > Mucoromycota > Umbelopsidomycetes > Umbelopsidales > Umbelopsidaceae > Umbelopsis > Umbelopsis ramanniana. The sequence continues at coordinate 255,558 of NW_026252098.1, read as the reverse complement.
CAAGGAAAAGGAGTTGGAGATTGAGGACTCTGCCATTGACGGAGCAAAAAGTGGTGTCATATTCAGTATCGTCAATAGGGAAGATACTATCAGCCATGCTGCCGGCCAGTCGTTTACCAATCAAATTTTGAAGCAAGTCAAGGCAACCTATAATCGTGATCTGCTGACACGAGTACAAGCCACGACGAAAGATGATTTGTATCGTGTGCTCAACAAGTACTTGGTTGCTCTATTCGAGCCTGACAGGTCGAACGTAGTCGTAGTCTCCACTCCTGGCAAAGTCAGTGATATTGCGGATGGTTTTAAGTCAATTGGTTTCAACGTGACTACAACTTCCTTGGACGATTTAATAGTTTAACGCTTTCTTTTCTTTTAATTTACATTCATAACTTTAGAAGTTTGCAACGTATTTCACGTATAGTTCATATGGTACAAGTAAAGACACTTATTTTTCCCCATAAACTTTGCAATTTTCAGCTTTGTAACGAGTGCCGCGCGTTTCGGAAATTCAATCGCGACATAATTTTTGGAAATTCAAGCACCATACCCTCAAAGTTACCATTGCTCTTAATAGCCGATTTGATCTGCCTGCATGTTGATTCTTCTGTCAAATGGCCCTCAAGGTTCAAGATATTAAAGTCTTCTCACCCCGTGGGGAGCGATATATTCGACACAACCCACACCTTGCGGATTCAGTAGGAACATTTGAGGAAGTCGACTTCAGCGCTTTTCTTCTGAGTAACGACCATTCGCCTAGAAAGAAACGATCAGTTCCTGAAACTCAATCCTACCACATCAGCTTCTCAGGGAATCGTGGAAAGTTACCTGTGGCCGGAAAGTATGATGAAGTAGCTAAGAGCTATCAATCATTGCCGTATCAAACGTTTGAAAATCAAGCTGCTGATATTGAAGAAGAGTTGTATATCATTGGGTCAACGCTAGTTTGGAGTCGAGGAGACCAAGTCATTAAATCTTTTAATTTCGACCAAGACAAGCAACATATAAGAACAGCACTTATTGGATGGTTTCCATACGACGAGGATCTTCTTGAACCCACTTTAACCAACATCCAGGGACTACCATTTCGGCAAACATCACAACTTGCGACTGCGCCAGTCGACTCTCAGAGGAAATTGACAACAGGGGTGGTAGACAATGTTGAAGCTACCCAATCTCCTTTGAAAAGAAGGTATACGAATCAAGGCTTTGACATTAGTTCACATATGGACAACGGATCGCGTCATGGAGAGCAACCATATTCATTGTCATATTCAACGAAAAAGACAAAGAGCGATCTCTCTCCTCCATTTTTAGCCCTTACCAAGACTTGCGATGAAAAAAAGCTGCAGAAAGCGATATGTATTGTTCTCAAAGACATCGCCAAAATACACTTTATCAGTGGACACACATTTTCAGTTCATTTACCATTTCCAGTCCACACTGGGCGTGCTATGGATGTTGGTGTCATACTTGAAAGACGTCAAGGTTACCAAGAACTAAACTCGAATGGTCAAGGAGCACGATTTGAACATAAAGATACGAAGCCAACGGGGAAAGGTGTTGCTGCTAATGCCCCATTATTAGTTATTATTCATCCCAGGGAAGAGCCAACGGTGCTTTCGGTGACTGACACTATTTCTTACGATATGGCAAAAAAGGAGCTGCGACTCACAGAACCGATTTTGCCGCTGACTGACGATAATCATGAACTTAAATTTGTTACAACTTGTGATAGTAGAAGCGACGAGTCGCGCTTGCTGGTGACTTATCACAAGAAAGAGATGAGCCATTACATTTGGCGCTACGCCTCCCATGTATACGATAACTCAACATCCTCCACCGAAAAAGAGTCATCAACGTTGGCGAGAAAAGAAGAATTAATAAGAGCAGCAAATGAAGCTTACCACTCACCTACAACAACGCCGGTCAAACAGACCGGTAAGAGGAACATTCGACAAACCAGTAGCGTTGCAATCACCTCTACACCACCAAAACCTACAACCCCCCCTCCACTGACCAGAAAGGACTCCTTTGTTCAATACCATGATGATCTTAGTTCCGAAACGGATTTCTTACACACGTCTGAGTACGCAGATTCTTCTTTTGAGCGCCGTAATCATTCAGGTGCATACATCGAACTATTGTGGTCCGAAAAGCGAACAACAAGGTATGTGGTTTAGGCTCATTTAAGCATGCTTTACTATGGTCGACGACCCTCTGACGAACAGTGTTATCCTAGATCCTCTTCAGGTCGAACTACTGATAAGTCGACAGAGGTTTTTATGGCTCATGACTTGGATGGCTCAGAACTCGTTTGTATACACGACAACCACAGCAATACTCTAATTGGCATCAATGTGACAGCATTAGTTAATGTTCGTAGAGGTCGTGGTGTCAAAGCATTCGAATTCAAAGCATCAGCAGCACAGTCCATCCGAGCTACACGACATAATTATTACGATATATTGCTCATACAGAATGGAAAAGTGAAACTGTGGATCGGTTCTGGCACTGCCCTTGTTGATATTTCGTTACCGAATAATATACATGAACTAGACGCAGGACTTAATTCACCACCTGACAACACGAAAAGAAAGGAGTTACGAACACTAGTCAGACAACTTTCTATGTCGGAAGAGACATTGTCGGTGACGGAGCTCAAGGATCCAACACATAACAAAGTCAATATTACTATGTCCAACTCTCGAACTTATCGCATCACAGTAGATTTCACGCCAAAATCCAGTCTTGTTCAAGATTGTTTGATGGCATTAAGCTTTGCCGTCCCCATCAACGTATTTCAAAGCATTCGACAACGTTTCATGTACCATCAGTACTCTGAAGAGTGGAAGTCAGAAGCCGCCGATTCCCTCGCTGATGAATGGGATCATTTCGCTTCTGCCATACTCTGTTTCTTACATGGTGATGAGATGGAGCGTGAAGAACTTTTAGCTTCCTTGGAGAATGACAACGTGTCTGTTTCTACTGATTTTCTAGATCAGCCAGCGTACTCAAATCTGATATCTGGGCTGAAGTTAGGAGATGATATTCAAGGGATCATAGGTCACCAAAGCGACAATGAGACATCCCAGGCTCAATATTCAATGATAAAGAAATGGATTTATAAGTCTCTAGAGTCCTACGAAAAGCGGAAACCAGAGGAATCACTGATTTCTAACATCACTTCCGTGGTATTGGGTTTGCATCTTATTTGGGAGGACTTACGTCTGGACAAATATCGGAAGCAGGATACTATGAATATGGGCTTACTGTTAATTCAGTTGGCGACTATTTTGCAATGGGACGAATGGAAAATATACTATATAGACTCCAGTATTCCAGACATCAGTTATGATCATCCTGGTAAGCTATTAGCAGATCCTATCAGACATCTTTACTAGCTATGTAACTTGCTAATGCATAGTGATGGGTGAGCAGCTTTCCAAATTAATTCTATAGATGTTCAGAATCATATATTGAGCCAGTTCCCTCCGGACTTTGGAGCTTGGGTACAAGATCATACACAAGGAGTAGATCCTAGTCGAGGACCTTTACCACCATTTCCCCTGCCTCAAGACTTATTTCCATATCCTGGAATGATGGCCAATCCTATACTGCGAAAGAGGACACTGTGCCTTTTACTCCAGCGGTTATCATCTATATTTGTTGTGTACTCGGATCCGCTAAGGGACGCTTCCTCAGTAGTACTTCTACTCATTTCAGTAGGCTTCAACCAAGGAGATTTAGCCAAGTTGCCAAATAATGTATCTAAGCCAATATACGACATGCTAGAGTCCTACAAGAGCAACCCTCCCGCAGATTGGCCAGTGGAGGCGTATAATATGATAGGTGAGTGCTATATACATCTATTCATATATAAATTTGTCCTTCTAAAGGTATGCTTTCGTAGGCCGAGAAGACATAGCCGAGCAAATTAAAGGGGAGTCTCAGAACTCAACGAATGATCTGGACATCGATGTGACACATGTAAGACTGAAATACTTGACGCGAATAGTCAGAGAATGAGAGACTGACACAGGATTTCAAGGTGAATGACCGAAGGAAGACCCATATGCTTGTAGAAGAGGCGCTAGCATTCGAAAGCGAAAGTAAAAATTCTGAATACGAAGAAATCCCTACTAGAAGTATTCAAAAAATGCGATTCGGACATGTCGGTGTCATCGATACGGCAAGAGCAATCCTAGACTCTTCTGTTGTTTCTGAGATAACTGTGCCTGAACATCTAGATATGAGGTCAGTGTCCTACCATTATATCAAGTGGTATACTTGGCCGTGGACTAACAGTGATTTATGGATATAGTGATGAGGATCTCTCAGTTGAGCATCAAACCCACCTAACCAATTTATCGCATCGAACCCTTGCACTCGGAATTGGCCGAGGCATATTGTCGTTTGGTACATGTCAGCCGGATCCTACCAAGGCTTTTCCAATTGCCGAGCTAGTACTTTCGGCGAAGGTGTTGCCCATGAGGACGGTGGTCCAATTTGATATCAGCACTCTTCCAAAGGATTATCTGGATTGGCCAGCGTTTCACAATGGTGTAGCTGCCGGAATGCGCATATCTCCAGATGTACCAGTAAATGGATCATGGATTCTTTACAATAAGCCAGAGGAACTGAATCCTTCACATGGTGGATTTCTCCTCGCTCTAGGCTTAACAGGGCATCTGCGACGACTGCCTATTGTGGACTGGTATAGGTACTTGACGGAGAACTGTGACTTGGCATCTGCTGGTTTCATCCTTGGTGTCGCTGCGGCCTATTGTGGTAGTCGAGATGGAAAAGTCACTAAGCTTCTGTCTATGCACCTTCCATCTCTCCTTCCATTGGATTCAACTGATCTCGGCCATTCACACTTGACGCAAACTACTTGTATACTCGGTATCGGTCTTGTTTATATGGGATCGTGCGATCGTAGAATGGCCTCGGTTATGGTTGATGAAATAAGTCGAAGCAACGACATCTTACCAGAAGATGCAGCCAAATGTCACCCCGAAAGTCGAGCTCTTACCGCAGGGTTTGCTCTCGGATTTATTACATTAGGGCAAGGAGATAACACAATAGGATTGGCGGATCTGGGGATAAAGGAGAGACTCTTTGGATTCATGGATGAAAAGCTGGCTTTGCCTAATGTGCCTGGATATAATTCTTCCAAGACGAGTAGCCGAAGTAACCGGCGCATCAACCTCGATGTCACTGCACCAGGAGCAATGATTGCTATTGGTCTCATGTATCTCAAGACAGAAGATGTACGAATAGCTGAGAAAATTGCCTTACCGGACACACTACCGATGCTAGACTACATTCGACCAGATTTCCTGCTCCTCAGAGTACTCAGCAGAAATTTGATCATGTGGAGCCATATCAAGCCAACTGAAGCGTGGATACAAGAACAATTACCTGATTTCATTGAAAATGCGCTGAATGATAATACCATATATCCTCAAGAACACGGTGCATCCTACTGTGATATGGAAATTTTACAGCAAGCTGCATCCAATATCATTGCTGGTTGTTGTTTGAGTATCGGCCTTCGATACGCTGGATCTCGTAACGAAGAAGCATTCCGATGTCTTTTAAAACAGTTTGACTTCTTTGCTAAGCGAAGCCAATCGACTGGTAAGATTCGCTTGCTGATCTAGTTTAAAAGTGATCATCTGAACTAATCGATTCTGCCTTCATAATATGTAATAGCATCTAATTTTCAACAAAAAATTACACGAAGTTTGATGAAGGCATGTAGAGATATTGTGGCAACAGCAGCTTCCATTGTTATGGCAGGAACCGGAAATCAAGAACTCTGGGAGAGGCTCTCTTCTTTACATGACCGTATTGGACCCGATGTAAACTACGGCAGTCATATGGCAACCCACATGGCGGCTGGTTTGCTATTCACGGGAGGAGGAAAATATACCCTAGGCACATCGAACCTAGCAATTGCAACGCTATTGTGTTCCTTCTATCCTTTCTTCCCCACTGTGGCGGACGATAATATGTATCACTTACAAGCCTTCAGGCATCTTTGGGCGCTGGCTCTCGAGTGCCGCTGGCTAATTCCACGCGATATTGAAAATGATCAGCCTTGTCGTCTACCACTTACTGTCACTGTATTTGATGATGATCCTTCAATAGCGCTGTCAGCACGAAAACATCGGGACATCAACGTTGTGGCACCTTTGGTCGTTCCAGATTTTGGTCTTATAAAAAGCATCAAAGTCGATAGCCCCCGTTATTGGCCACTGGTCATCAATATGCAAGAAGATGTTAGGTCCGCCAACAACATCATTCATAGAGGCATTCTGTATGTTAAGCGAAAAAAAGGGCATGAAACATACGATGCTGATCCAAAAGGGCGTCGCAGTGTACATTAGATAATTTCAAATAAAAAATCTTACCTGTGCTTCCAGAGCAAGGTCGCTCGCAGCTTGATCCTGTTGAAATCCAACCCGCATTTTCAATTTCCTAAAATAAATACAAGGGAAAAAATGGGAAACAAGTGGGGGTAAATCATCACAGTCACATCGCCACTCACCCTCACCAACTGCTCAGCTATTTTACTTCTCCTGCCTGTTACCAAATCCTGGTTACTGACTTGCACCAACCATGACGACAAATTACGCTGACCTTCGCAAAGTAATGACAGGGGAAATCATTGTAAAGTGTAAGTAACATGTACTCCGCCACGCTCTTCATGCAGCTGTCGGCTCGAGCCTGCTGGGTTTCAGCTTGGCGCGTATACTTGGCGTGCGTGCTGGGCAACTTACAATAAGACGTCGTACTGAACCATATGGCTTATAGGCAAATGTGGCGATGAAATAAGGCGAATTCCCATCAACCAAACGCCTACTTACGACGAACTGTGTATCATGATGTACAGGCTCTTTGCACATAAAATTTCAAACATCGAAAACATCATATTGCGATACACCGATGAAGGCATGTTATATTTAAATTGCTTATTCCATTGTCAAGTTGTATTTTGCTAATTGATGTTTATGCAGACGGTGATCTCATTGTTCTTTCTGGTGAGCGCGGATTTCGTATGGCTCTACTCGCTATTTATTTATTACTGACCTCTATTTCCTGGCATGATAGATGATATGGACATTGTCCACGCCATTTCTCAGCGAAATGTGTTGAAAGTTACAGTTTTTGATAAGGTATGCTTGATGTTTTGAGGAAATCAGTAATAAGCCGTCAACATCTCATTTAGTACCAATTTAGGAGAGGCATCCGTTACCTCGCGATTCATGGGATGAAAAATCACAGTCTGTCTCACAAGCCACTCTCGGTAACCTAGAAAGAGACTTGTTATCCATGCGAGAAACAATAAATGATCTCTTGCAAAGATTGGGAGAAAAAAAGCCATCAGAGGAAAAACAAGACCATCGTGATGCCGGTAAACCAATAATTGCTATTTTGTGCTCTTGAGTCGTACGTTACAATTCCTAATGATGTTTGTAGACGATGACAAGCCGTCATATAAGCAACTTTCAACAACGGATATGGGTAAGTTTACTCAATAACATGCTATGTTAGGAAAAAGAAAAAAAAGATTTATTAATTCTCAAACCATGTAAAGCGGATTTTCTAGAGGAATCGCAAATGAAGCGGAAAGACACTTATAGCACTCCACCTGACGTTACCTCACCAAAGAAATTGTCTCCTTCTGTTCAAAGGCAAAGCGTGTATTCCTATCCGCAGGCTGTTGCATCTGCACCAGCGAAGGCGCCATCAATTGCAAACAATCAACAGTACTACTCGCCATATCAACAGCCACAACAACAAGCTTCAGCAGTGCCGTCATACCAGCAGCAACAGCAGCCCCAACAGCAGCCGCAACAACAGCAAGCACCGCACCAAACTGCCAAGCCCCCTCCACAACCTGCTTATGCAGCACCTCAAGCATATAGGCCATCACCGAATTACAATAATGCCGTATCTACACCTCCATATGGACAGCCTCCCCATCAGCATCCTGTGCAAGGAGTAGAACCCCATTATCAACAAGCCAGACCCCCGCAACCGCAAAGTAATCATTTGCAAAATCCGCCTACCAATCCTAACTATTCCCAGCCACAGGCTACAGGGCCATCATATTCATATCCTGACAATAACCGTTGGAGATGACCATCTGCCTCTGCAAGAACACCAAATTGACCAATGACACTACGAAACGAATTGTTTTTATGACCTAGCTTATAGCTGTGTCAAAATTTCAGCTTTAAATACCAATTCACTGTGGCCAAAGATAAGTGACAAATAATAAACAATTGTATTTTTAAAATGAGCTTCAAAAAATCGATTGCGACTATAGTTGAAGTTTGTTCTGTTATGATAAACGATGTTTATAGGAAATGCGATGGCCTAATTTACAAAATTGATATAATTTGAATTGGATGCATCCGGTGCCGGGGTTGTTCCTTCCATGTCGATGACCATATTGCCTTCAGGTTCATATAGACACATGTACTCAGGCTTAGATTCTTGTGGAACCATTCCGGGGCTGTATGAATAGTTGTAGGTCTGTTCTTGAAGCTCCCACATACCACGTCTTCGAAGGGGATGAGCGTGCACTGAGTCTTCTACGAATTTACGATCGGTGGCTATGTTGGTTGAGTCACTTAATTCGACCAGGCCGCCTTCGTCCCCAACAACGGCTTCTACATAGATGGTGTAACTACGCATGTCGTTCACAATGCAGCGCATCCATCCACGCACTACTTGGTTTGCATTAACAGCTAAAGGCTCTTTAAACAAGAACCGGACTTGCTGCCAATGTGTGCGCTCTGCGGCTGGCCCAGTCGACATCTCGAGTACCGTGCTAGGAACGTTAGGGTCTTCTTGTGCATTGTTTGTGTTATATGGCGGGGGTGCAAAAAGCAAATCGAACCATCCAGCCACACCATGCATGATACCAGTATAATTAGATACCCATCTAAAAGGGATTGTCATATCTTGCAATTCCTTGACCGATACAGTTGAAAAATCGACGTCGTAACCATCAAATGCCGTAGGAGCTGAGAGAAGACTTTGTGGATCAAAATGACCAACGACTGGCATTCCTATGGACCAGATCCAGCCATCAATATCTCATGCATATGAGGAATAAATGCTTGTATCCCGCTGACTTACCAAACATCTCGTCCTTCGCATCTTGGTAAAGTGAATTAAGATCAATGCCATAAAACGAGTCTTGTTGCCTAGTGGAATACAAACGCATATTAGCATGTGCTCGTATAATATCCTCTACGAAATCACAGAAAGAAAACCTCACCAGAATCGTGCTTTTCCAATTGTTTCTGTCCACAAACCGGCATCTGTGAATGGGGCTAAAAAGATAACGCCTTTCGATGGGAACAAAGCACCGCCGGGCTTTAGGTAGGTATCACGAGCATGGATAAAACTTTCCAGCTATCTCGGATTGTATTATTAGATTAAACTCGAAGGATATCTCCATCAACAATTCAACTTACCATACGCTCATGGAAAAGAAGGACACCAATGGGTTCCGATACGATTGTATCCACTTTCGGAATTGGAAGGTCAGGTTGTTCGATCTTGGCTGTAGACGTTCATTCAAATAATCAGGATCAGGTACTAGACAAAGTTTCACATAGAATTCCCATACATACCATTTATAACCTCTATTTTATCCTTCATGAATCCATTTCTGCTCAGCGGCTCGGACGCGGCGTCTACGAGTTTTTTCATTTTGCGAGCCATATCCGAGGCTTCTACAGCGTAAACCTTAGTGGCGCCAGCTTGAGCGGCAAAATACGAAAGCACTCCTGATCCTGCTCCTACGTCCATGACAAGTTTATCTTTGAAGCAGTTGGGTCCGTTTAGCAAAATAGCCGAGCGATACGTAGACGTTCGTACCGTGTCTTGCAGCATATTTTGCTGTAAGTGCATTAAGTTAGAGCTTCAATCTTGACATGTTACAATAGCAAGCCTTTGATTCTTTACCTGATGCTGAAGCTGAGCATAGTATCCAAAATACTGGGGATCTCGCTGTTCAACTGATGGAGGATTCGAATTTTCTGCCGACATACTGTACAGGAACGATTTGCGGAAGTGACACCAACTTATGCTCGGCTTGGTAAAAATTGCTAGCAAGCGGAGACGGAACTTGTCTTTCTGCGACGGTTATTTTGGTTCCAATCATTTCATGCTATCCTGGACATGAACCCAAGATACAGATGTGCCCTATATCATTCTGGCATCGCATCCCAATACCCTTATCTTTGGGTTGGGAATATTATAGATGCGACATTTTTAAAATTGATGAGTGTAAGGTGGCCCTCTCGATGCATGGTAACTGTGGGATTGCATTGATTTTTAGCACTTGAACCTTTTTGATATTTCTGTGGTGGGGTGGATTCTTTCAGCCTATCGACAATGTCTACAACCTGTTGGGGAGCTGATGCTCGTTGTCTGGGATGTGCTCTTGATTTCAAGGGCCGCATAAGCACACTGTCGTGACGTACCTTCAGTACTGGGCTATGGTTTAGCAATACCTGTTGTTTCTAGTCTGCCTATTATAACACAGTTAAATAGTAATACATTGGCATAAGTAATTGACTGAATATAATGTATTCTTGTTCTGGCCCACCACGTTAGCTTGTGAGCAAACCGTGCAACCTTGACCACGCGAAAGTGCCGCTACTGCAATGTGTCGAAGGAACATTGAAGCGGTCCTTGAAATTGGCAACTCGCCAAATCTTACGACACGCCACTCCTTCTTTGTACAGTACACGCTTGCAGAAAGAATGGTTAGATTAAGTCTGCTGTCCGTTTGCACGGCAGCTATCTTGAACTACGCATTTGCAAGCGAGACTTCACCTCCAGTTCAAGTGGAGGTACAAGCTCCTTGGACCGCGCCCAATCTTGGACTCGAGATCTTGTAAGTCTACGTCCTCGCGGAACCGTATTCAATGTCACCATTTAACCAAAGTCCTTTGCAGAGAATATGTGTCGGCTGAGAATAGCTCTGCTTACTTTCCCTTCCTATCTGATCTGGTTGAGTTGGCTCCAAACTTAAAAAGCACTCAGCATATGTACACAGAGCTCCTAAACATCATACAGCAAAAGCACTACCTCAAACCTGACTTGATGGATATTACGAAACTGGCATTGTCAATGAGATCCACAGCCCCCAAAGTGGAAGCGTATCATCACTACTACTCCAATGTTGTCGTTCCCAGAATGAATAATACCGCCAACATAGCCTTTGACGAGAAATGTGAGAGCTGGGTGGAATTTGACGGACAGCAATTCTGTGGTTCACAAAAGCTTCAGAAAGCAATCAGTTCCAACAAGAAAAAGGACCTGCATGATCATTCTGTTCTTACCTTTGACCATATCTTTACGAGCTCGAGCTCAGAAGCTGGGACTGCTATCTTGTATGGTGATGTCATGTCGACGGCATTCTCTGACCTCCACAACATCCTTTACAAGGCTGCTCAGGAAGACAAAATCACATACATCATTCGTTATAAGCCTGGCAGCAATGTAAACGACACAGTTGTATTGTCTGGTTACGGAATTGAATTGGCACTCAAGAATACTGACTACTTGGTCATCGATGATCGCGACGTGAGTGCCAAAGAGGAGACGAATGGTATTAGACAGAAGCTAGCCAACTTTGGAAAACAAATCGAAGAAAATCTTTTTGGCGTTGAGAAGGTTACTATGGAACCCTTGATCGCTGGTCAAATCAAAGGTGAGCTTAATGCGCTTTGGTCTTCATTTCGACTTTGCTTGGTGACTAAACTGAAGAATCGGACAATCAGATCTTGGTATTAAGGCAGCGGAGTTCATTCTCGACAGCAAGGACGCCTTATCCACATTGAAGCAACTCTCACAGGATTTCCCGAAATATGCCAATAGCCTTACTGAGGTTGAGGTCAACCAAACCTTACTCAAGGAAATTTCTTCAAATCAAGCCTTTGGCGTACGACCAGGAATGAACGCGATGTGGCTCAATGGTATCAGCTTGGATGCGGATCAAATTGACCCTTACACGTAAGTTCTTCATCTCACGACTTGGGCTATGTTTGATGTGGAACTGCTTTGATTCACACTCAATTTCTTTTTTTTTTTCAGACTATTGACCTCATTGAAGAAGGAACGAGTTCTTGTTCAAGCCTTGATTGACATTGGGCTCTCCCCGGCTGATGCCATTACACTGCTTACCCACCCTGCACTTGCCAGTCAAAAAAATAACAATGAAGAGGCTGACGATGTCTTTGATGTTCGTGACGATTCGGATGATGAAAACATCGTCATTTGGTGGAATGATATTGAAAACGATGATCGGTACTCTGATTGGCCGGATGATATTTTCGATGTAAGAGACGGAACGGCATTACTGTGTTGAGTTAATCTTTCTCTGGTTCAAAATATTAACATTTTCATTGTAGCTTTTGAAGCCTACTTACCCTGGTCAATTACGTACTATTCGTAAAAACATTTTTAATGTACTCTTTACCGTTGATCTATCGCAACCCAACTGGGCTGCAACCATCGGTGGATCTGTGCAAGATATGATTAAGAAAGGCTATCCTATTAGATTTGGTGTTGTTCCCAAATTCGGAAGTCACAGAGAAAGCTCAGGTCAGTATTTGATTACCATCTCAGATAGGAAGTTATCATATTAACTGACGAAATTTATAGAAACATCGATGGCTCTTTGCGTACACTATTTTAAGGAAGAACATGGGGCAGCAGCTGCAATACAATTTATGAATGAGGTATTTATTGTATCCAGCTTATTGTAAGACACAAAATCGATGCAGCTCACTAACTGGTTCAAATAGGCTCTTCAAATTGCTCATGGCAAAGAAGAGAAGCAATTTAGTCTCGATACCGTGAAAGCCGCCTTTGATGCCACATCAGAGAGCGTATTCAGCGACGAAAATCAAAAAACGTTTGATCAAGTCATTCATGGATTTGATGAATATATTGAAGACACTACCAAATATCAAAGACGACTTTCTGTTTACGATAACAGTGACCAAGCAGTCTTCATCAATGGCAAATTGTTTTTGATAGCCGAAGATCAGGTAATGATTATATGCTCAATATGTTTTATGAATGGTAGAGTGAGTCTGTTGATAACCATATTATGTAGCCATGGATGCAAATTTTGAATATGGGACTGGGCCAACAAATGCAAGACATCGCTCGTCAAGTAAGTTTATACTAGACAACATCAAACTTCAGTACACAGATATCTAACTTATGCGGCTTAGATCTATTATGGTGATATCAAAGGAGATACCGATGTATATGAGCACGTTCTGACACAGCCCAACGTTCAGAAAAGACGCAGTGCTTTTATTGTTGAATCAGAATTGAATCCCCTCAATACACTTCCATTGGAAAAAATCGATTATCCTCTTCAGAATTTGCATTACCTACACCGAGGTAAGTTTATAAGATGATCTACATAACTCGACATATGGCCATGCGTATTTATGATCCAATACCTTTAGATCAAACACCTGAAGCTGCTAGTACCTCCATCTGGGTTATTGCGAACTTGGACGATGCTGACGGCGTTAAACTCGTGCAAACTGCTTTAGAAGCTGCTGTAAGTAATACTATGACCTTTTTCTTGAAAATCTGGATCAAGCTGACGAACGTTTTTCTTGCCAGGCTGCTAATCCAGCGGTGCGAGTAACCATCATGCATAACCCTAACCTTAGTGCAAGTGCAAAGTTGACGGATCCGGATACGGGAGTTAAACTTTCCAATGTTATTTATCAAGCTCTTTACGATGCAGACATTTCAGTCGACGATCTCAAAAGTACTTTTGATGCTGCTCTCAAGACTGAAGGCCATGTTGGTTTGGTGGATCAGATCAAGGCATTCTCTGCTGGGTCTCCTATTGTTGAGATGATTACCGGAGGACATGCAAAGGATTGGAGCAAGCTATTTAGCAAACTGAGCGATGCTGGTCTTCAACGAGACTTCCAAGGCGTGGTTATCAACGGCAGAGTAAGTGTGTTTGTTTATGCATGCTCGCTGGATGTGATCATTGGATTAACTTAAACATAACTTAGATCGTCGGCCATGGCATCACCTTTACGAATGATGACTTTAAGTTATTGGTAGAGCACGAGACAAAGAGACGTATTGGTCCCGTCACCCGCGCCTATCAAGAGATTCAAATCGATGCAAACCTTCATTCTGATGAACAGTACGATCAACAGAAGAACTTGGACCCCGATATGGTTATGCTGCTTACTTCTCTCATTAGCCGAGCAAGTCAATTTAGCGATTTTACTATCTTCGTACAGCACCAAGGAGAATCCCGAAACCGTATTTACCAGAAGTTGAATGGAGAACACTGCAGAATTGTTTCAGGAGATATCTCCACGGCCAAATACCAAGTTGGGGTCATCTTGGATCCAGCCAGTGAAAATGCACAAAAATGGTCAGCCATTCTTGAGGTTTTGGCAAAGATCGAAGACATATATCTGGAAATTTACTTGAACCCCTCTCTTAACTTGGAGCAACTCCCATTGAAACGATTCTATCGATATGTCTTGGATAGTGAATTGCACTTTGATGAAAACGGCGATTTGGAGCATCCTACCGCTTACTTTGCCAACCTTCCAGAAGATCCTCTTTATACTCTTGGTACCGAAGAGATCAAGTCCTGGCATATTACACCGAAGGTTGCCAATTACGATCTTGATAACATCTTACTCAAAGCCATTGATAAATCCCATAGAGAAAGCGGTGTTACGGCTGTTTTTGAACTCGAATACATCCTTGTTGAGGGCCACTGCCGTGATATGAGCAGTCAAGGCCCACCCCGTGGACTTCAATTTGTAATGGGCTCTGCAACCGCAGCCAACATGACGGATACTATTGTCATGGCCAACCTTGGTTACTTCCAGCTCAAAGCGAGTCCCGGTGTCTGGTTACTCTCTATCAGAGAGGGTCGTTCAAAGGAAGTATATGAACTTGAGAGTGTCGGTAACGAAGGCTGGAACAGTCCCTCTATCCAAGATTCTGGTAATAGCATTGATCTTCTGACTTTCCAAGGTGCCACCATATATCCACGTGTAAGAAAATACGAGGGCAAGGAGAGGGAAGATGTTTTGGAACCGACTAGCGACACAACGGCTCCGTCTCATGGAAAAGAAGATGGAACCTGGGCATCATGGAAGAGCAAGTAAGTAGATATTTTTACCCCTGCCTTTTTCCTTTTGTGGCATTGTCGCTCACTTCTTTACCATCAGGATCTTCAAAAGCAAAACAACTGAACAGCAGAGCGTTAGTGATACTGTTCATGCAGAAATCAACATTTTTTCTGTTGCCTCTGGTCATCTGTACGAACGCTTTTTGTCCATTATGATTCTCTCCGTTCTTGAGCACACTGAAAGTACTGTTAAATTCTGGTTCATTGAAAACTTTTTATCTCCCAAGTTTAAGGTAAAATAATGGTGTGAGGTACAGGATGATAACTTTCCGCGCACACACGAAGCTAATGTCGTGTATGTACACAGGACTTGATTCCAGAAATGGCAGAGGAATTCGGATTCAGATACGAATTTGTTACCTACAAGTGGCCATCTTGGCTCAGAAGCCAAACCGAACGACAGAGAACAATTTGGGGGTACGTAACACGACATAACCATTACTATGGAATGCGGTATTGGGACTCACCTTTTTTCAACAGCTACAAAATATTGTTCTTAGATGTGCTTTTCCCATTGAACTTGGATAAGGTTATTTTCGTCGATGCTGATCAGGTACGTACTGTGGATAGTCAACCATGGATTTTTCCATCGTAGCCATCCATTACTGACAGTTTCATAGATTGTGAGAACTGATCTTAAGGAACTTGTGGATATGGACCTCAAGGGAGCCCCATATGGCTATACACCTTTCTGCGATGATAGACGAGAGATGGACGGCTTCCGCTTCTGGAAGCAAGGATACTGGAAGGAATTTTTGCAAGAAAAGCCATATCATATCAGGTAAATGGGCCACCGATTTGCAAGCGACATGCTTTTGATTTTACATTCCTGGGCTTTTTTTTTTCTTACACGTTTCATACATGATTGTACAGCGCTTTGTATGTCGTTGATCTAGTTCGCTTCAGACAATTGGCAGCAGGAGACCGTCTTCGTGCCCAGTACCAACAGCTTAGCGCTGATCCAAATTCTTTGGCCAACTTGGACCAGGATCTCCCAAATAACATGCAACACGACGTCCCCATTTTCTCTTTACCTCAAGAATGGCTTTGGTGCGAGACATGGTGCAGCGACGAGAGCTTGAAGAAAGCCAAAACAATTGATTTGGTATGGCCACATATTGACTGCTTGCATAAATGTAATTTCAGTTGTGTGCACCGCAAACTAATTTGATTTCCACATTTGTAGTGTAACAACCCATTGACAAAGGAACCGAAACTAGATAGAGCTCGCCGACAAGTCCCAGAATGGGAAAAATACGACAATGAAGTGGCAGACTTCCAAAAGAGGTTGAACAAGAAGAAGTCTACTGATAAAGACGATTCTGATGCTTCTGAATCCACAAAAGAAACCATGGTAATGCAAGAGCAACAACCAGCATTCACTATGGACCCCGCGGATTTGGTGGAAGCTTTGGATGCTATGGGAGACCAACAGCAGCCAGCTTCACAGCAAGGAGCAGAGTTTAGAGATGAGCTCTAATCATACCTCAAAAATAAAGCATATTTGAATCATGCCACCCATGGCCATTTTAAAGTTATCATTTGCCGAATAAGTAATGGAAGTGTACGTATTAGCTGTCTGTAAAACATCAAGGTGACACTTGTCGCGTATGTGTGCATATCATGTCGAATTGTGACAGAGTGACTGTTTCTGCGCTGCAGCATTTCAAGAAAAAAAAAATGGGACACAAAGTAACAGCATTTGCACACCTATCAGTCAATGGCGAAATCTCGGTACGAATACGTCAAACAATTTGAATTAGACGATTCCGCGCTACCTGGAACATGGATGGTGGTTCGGATCGACGGCAGAGGCTTTCATGGGTGGGTATCGTTTACTGCGCCGCACTAGGCCTCCGACCTTTAACTGACTTATTCTGGCAAAGCTTTACCGACATGCACAAGTTCGAAAAGCCAAACGATCTGAGAGCCATTCACCTTATGAATAGAGCAGCCCTCGAAGTTGTTGGAAACATAAGAGATATCATTATTGCTTACGGTCAAAGTGACGAATACAGGTGAGATACAGCTACATATTTCATTGATCCGTGCATTGGCCGAGTCACATGATTAACATCAGACCATCAAAGCTTTGTTCTTCCAGCTTCAAGCACTCTTTACTCTCGTAGAATTAGGTATGTGTAAATATAAGGAATCATTTATTATACTGTGTTGCCCCCACCTGATCACATTTTTCTATGAATTTGCAGCAAAATCACATCGACCATCGTCAGTTTGTTTGCATCAAATTATACCATGCACTGGGCAGAGTACTTCCCAGATACTAAGCTTTTGGTACCACCTTGCTTCGATGCACGATTAGTATGCTACCCCACCCAAAGAATTCTACGGGACTATCTGAGCTGGCGGCAAGCAGATTGTAAGTTTTTGCAGTGTCATGAACAGCTGTGTATGGATTTCTGTCTAGTCTAACCCATTGTTCTTTATGAACGACGTAGGCCACATCAACAATCTGTATAATACAACATTCTGGGCCATTGTACACTCTGGAAAGTCAGAACAAGAAGCAGAAGAAAAGTTGAGGGTAGGTTTTGGATTACGCAAAAGCATCGAATCCGCAACTATATCTCACAATATCGTTTGTTCAGGGAACATTTTCCAAGGATAAAAACGAAATTTTGTACAGCGATTTCAACATCAATTATAATACCCTCGACGCTGTTTACCGCAAGGGATCTGTTATCATACGTCAAGAGGTAAGTTGATGTACAGTTTAAGGCAACATTAACATGATAGACTAATCTATTCACTCTATAACATCACTAGACCGAGGTAAAATCTGTATCACAAAAAAGTGGTGAAGAAGTTATTCGATTAAAGCGTCTTCCAACCGTGTTGCATGATGACATCATTGGCAATGAATTCTGGAAGAAGCACCCAGAACTTCTGGTGTCGTCGCAAGAATATGAATGAACACATTTTATACACTTTATATGGTGGTTACCCCATTTCTTTCGCTTCGGCTCCCCCCAATAGATCTTATAATATAAATTCCGATAGACCAACCATTGCACATCGCTGCTGGCAATAACATAAATACAGTGGGGAAAGTTAAATCTTTTAAGTTATTTCTTTCAAATGCATTAACCTCCTATAATTATCTACAAAACCCTTGGCATATGTCATCGCTCGATGCTATACGTGCATGGTCAAAAAATAGTCAAGATACATATAAAAAAAAAAAGGGAGACCCTTATTAATTAGAGAAGGAGAAGTAAAATTGTAGCTGCCGTATGTCTATCGATTGTGATGCATATTCTGATTCTCGATCTCTTGATCGGAATCGGTGTAAGTAAATTGAGAAGAAAGTGGATGAATAGCTCTCGAAGGAGCAGATGATGCAGTTGAGTAAGTATGCGCCAAAGATATTCTCGTTTGAGTGCTGCCGTGCACATCGATGAAAGAAGTATCTTGAAATTTAAAAGGCTGACCTGTGGGACGATGCTGAGCACCTGGATATTGAACAGACTGATGGTGTTGTAGCATGACGGGTTGAATATTCGTCTGTGCGGCTTCGAACGTAGAACGATGAGAATGCCGCCGCTTCGGAGAAGAGTTAGGTGAAGTCGATGAGCCTCTGCGAGCGGAGAAAGAACTCGGTAATGATTTTTGTTTTCTAATGGATGAATGCCCATCCATAGCATAGGATCGTAAAACTGCTGAAGGACTGAGTGGTGTTACTCTTCGTTCAACACTGGCTGGGGGGCTTGACACTCTCCCTAAGGAATGGCCTAGCATGTTGGGGTATTCAGCTGGGGTTTGCTCTCCAGACGAGACTTCGTACTCTCCCAGTATTTGACTCAATTCCAATAGCTGGTCTGGTAAATCTCTGTTAGCTGCTTTGTGAAGTGGTGTCGTTTCCGCAGAGCTACTTCCAGTACTATCTGTCATTGAAGAAGTTGCTTGCTGTTGTTGTGATTTTGTACTATTCTTCGGTCTCCCTCGTTTTTTCCTTGTCGCATCGACGCAAGTGTCGGTCTTGCCAAGACGAATACATCGTTGGCATGGGCGTCCAGGATCGCAGGCGACGTGTGAGGCTTTGCACGAAGCGCAAGCCTTTATTACATACGGTGGCTAAATGAAGAAATGTTTTATATCGTAAGACGCCTCATTTTCTTTGCAGCACCTGTCACAAAGCGAAACATTTGATACACGCACCTTTGCCTTTCCGACTGTCACCTCGCTACTATCCGAATTTGGATAATTTGGTGGAGTACTATTACGACGCGTATGTTGAGGATAATCTGGGTATGGGTGGTTATAGTAAGGCCATGCTGGCGCTTGCGCATGAGGCATGTGATATGGATGATATTGAACATTGTGAGTAGGGTGGTGGACTTGTTCTAGCGATTGAACAGCCGCAGTTGCCTGCTGTGTTGCCGTATGAGGGCTGTATGCATCCCAATTTGGGACTGGGACCTATGGCACAAAGGGTACTAAGTAAGACAGGAAAGCAACACAGCCAAATAATGCATTTGTGCTCACCAGTCCATGAAGGTCATTCACCATTGGTCGGTGAGACAGGTCCTGTACAGGTACACCTGAGTGTACCGGGTTTGCTGGTCTTTCTTGGTATCTTCCGTAATAGTTATATGGGGCATGTTCTATAGCAATGGTTCTTTCCGTATAGTTGAACGCTTGTGATGATGAAGATGATGTAGGTTCGTTCTCTGGTTCAAGTAAGTCACTATTTTGACTTCGTTGTACGTTGGCCCAGCTGAACGGCACATTGCCATTCTGATTGTACATTGCTACTTCGAAATGTTGAAACTGAGGTGACAGCTCTAAGCAGCAAGTCAACGTAGCAAATGAATACGAGTAGCAGCTAGTTCGAAGCCTGACTTTGCTGTAAGTTTTAATAAGTCGGCTTGGATGGTTGTTTCAAATTTTAAGTAGTATTTTAGCGTCGACTTTGTGTGCGAAAAGAAAGAGAAGATGAGAAAGGAAGTCCTTGTTGCCTAATTGTTGATCTATGTGGTACGCAAAAAGGATCAGGGTTATCAAAGACGTACACATGACTTAAAGTAGGACCCTTAGATTCTCACCTCACCAATATTTTTGCGGCTCTAATACAAAAAGGAGTAAACCCTTGATAATAGTTTATATTCAGAATTAGTGGCGCCCCGCACAATTTCGTTTCAGAAAAAGAGA
Source organism: Umbelopsis ramanniana AG (assembly GCF_025399195.1). Lineage (NCBI taxonomy): Eukaryota > Fungi > Mucoromycota > Umbelopsidomycetes > Umbelopsidales > Umbelopsidaceae > Umbelopsis > Umbelopsis ramanniana. The sequence goes on along the minus strand of NW_026252098.1, from coordinate 235,148 downwards.
TGATATCCCGATCTCGGTTTTAGTCAACAAGTAATGTCATAACCTGATTTTTTTCGGAGACCTAGTCAATGAAGGAAAATGATAATGTGGTCGTAGCTCTATCAATATATGGCGAACTTTTATTGTGGTACAATAAATGTTATGAGTTATTCTGGTATTCTCGTCTCTCTACTCTCTAATTCTTTACTCACGCACAAACGCCCCACCTTGGTAGGGTAGGGATTTGAGCAGGTGGCTGGCTTTCAATCCCAATTACAGTCCATCTAGGCCCCTATTATAATCATCATCCACATCGTACTGGTCATGTTACACGTACTCTTCTATAGCTTGTTGTCGAAACGTAAGCTAAGACACAGTTTTCTTTTTTTTTTTTACCGTCATGGTACGCTTTACTCTCACATTGGTCATCCCGCTTTTCTTAACAAAAACTGTCTTGGACCCTTGCTGTGACTGCTGGACCCTGAGCTTGCCCACCAATGACATTCATGAGATGGGCGTGCCACCATATATTCAAACACCGATGTCCTCCGGCCTTCTTTACTCGTTCGTCTGGGATACATAAGTTTTCGCCTTCTCACTTTTTTAAATCTCGCACATTTAATCGAGAACACGTACGACGTTTATACCCAAAACAAACTCTATCTCAATAAAGAGTATTTTAATATCCATTTAAATGATCATTATGCATGTACTAGCCATGCTTTCGTGTGCTAAGGAACAAACCCGGTGTTAACAAACAATTTGCGAAAGTCTTACGAAATTGGGGATCTTTATCACAAGATCTTTTTCTTCCAAGAATTTTTCGCAAGAAAGAATATTAAATGTGGTATAAACCCTGGTTTTCTAGCGTATTACATGTTATATAAGCACATGTAACCTCCAGTCAAGAGCTACAATATTGTCCTCCCTTGGTCAGGGAAAACCACATAAGGGAGCACCCTGCACCAACCCTATACGCCATGACAACGCCATTTCAAGAAACTGGTTTCGGAGGCGTTGGTTTGTGCGATGCTGGGTCGGCAAGACAAAACTCCATGCTAATGAAAGTGAATTACAGTAAAGGCAGCTGCTGTGATGCCGGTTGATCCTACAAGTCAACCCTGCCCCCAACATAACACAATCCCCAAATTCCGAAAAGCGCGATCTCGGCCAACTTAACTATATCCCCATCTCGATGCGTGGTCGCTATCGGTTAGATTCAAATTTTGAGAATGGCTGGCCAAGAAGTAATTTCGCTATACCCAGCTTGTGCTAGCTTTGCTTCCTCAGCAACATTCATCGTATCGGTCACTAATATCCAATCTTGGAAGCGAGGGTGCCCTGAGCCCCGGTGACGATTGGCATTTCACCCCCAACGTATTGAGGCGCATACATGAGTGGTAGCATACCATGTTGGGTCACAGTGTGACTAAATGCGGTCTAATATGTTGCGTGATAATCACCGACCACAAAAACCAAGAACTTTTGCGCAACTTCTGGCACGGCAGAAAGGGAAAAGAAATAAATTGATATTATGCGCTGGCTAACTATGGTTTCTAGAATTATGTTCACTGATTTTGCGCTTCAAACTTGAGTCGCGATTTCTCAAACAAGAGCTCTTGCTGTCGCAAAAGCTCTTCCTCTGATATGCCCGAATTTTCCAACCGTGTACTTCGCTTATCTCGGTCCTGTAATGCAGCAGTTTGCAAGGGTGAAGAAATAAACGTGGCTCAGCCATACATATATTACGCAATCGATGCACAATCTAAGAAAACATATGCCTACCTTTTGCTGCTTCTTGTGCTCTTTATATACTTCATCCACCTCCTCAACATAGTCTTCAAAACCTAAAGTTTGTAGTGCCGATATAACGTGCTCTCCTGCTATAGTTTTCTTGGTCTCTTTTTCACATATTTCGTTTGCCTCTGATGCGATAAGGTGTATAAATTCTGGGCGAGACAGATAAAAGTTAACCTTTTTTTTTTTTTGCATGGTTAGTCTGATCCAGATGTCTTGAGTGACAGCTTACCTACGCAGCAATCAATTAAAAGATCGCGGGTGTCTTTAGCACAAACAATATCTCCAGGCATCATTTCACTTATGAGCTTTTGCACCGTAGCTTAATGACAAGATGGTAATGGAAAATGTGCGTTGATTAGTGGGACGAATTCGTTGAATGGATTTTGTCATTTTCCAGCTTTTACGGAAATGGTCGCGATCGATGACCTATTTGGCGTAAATCACAGATTTGTGACAAAATTTACCTTTTGGAAGCGAGAGTTCATCGTCGGCCGCTGGTCCAGTGCGTTCATTGTCACTCATTTGCGCGATTGTACTCTGAAATGAACCCACTCCACCGTATGGAAGCTGACCTTTTCAATCAGGTGACTACTCAAAAGCCAGTACTGATTTCGCAGTCACGTGCGTAATGAGACTGGGCGTGAGTGCCATTGTGAGACCTCACGGCAGCTTCAATCAATGTATGGCTGCTTTCATAGTATGCTAAGGATCCTACTTTTACAAGAAAAAAAGAAAAAAGTAATTGTACCCATATAGGTTTCAGGACAGCCCAATCTCACAGTGTCAGCATTGAACCATCGTTTGAAGGAAGCCTTGTCGTGTGACAAAATCTCAAACTTGTAGGCAATTGCTGTATGCCTGACATTTTATGAAAATCTACGTTTAATGTCAAAAGCCGATATGTTCAATTAGACATTTGGTTTTATATCAACGATGTGAAATACAACGTATAATGCAAAAAAAGAGGATCAGCATGTGTCAAACAAATATAAACTAATGTAACACGCTATGGCAGTATTCAATCAACTTTTGTTACTATTTATCAACTTTGAAACAATTAATCCAATAGAGTAACGGATACTCTCATCATGAAGATCAAAAGCTTTTAACTTCATGTATGAAGACGCAGGGCACGACATACAAGTGGCCACAATTTTATAAACTGAGCTATTACTTACCACATTAACATACTGCAACGTTTCAGACAATTATACAAACATGATATTTTCATAGGCGTTGTCATTCAGTGCATTTCATTCACGGCTTTTCGGCCTTCCAATACCGAAGATGCGCGCTTCCATCGGGGCAGTGTGACTGTCTCCAAAGTGGCCAAAAAGCCGATAAATTGACGGGACACGTTTGACATTCACCACGTTAAGGAACTTCTTACCATCATAATGTTCCGCCTTGCACCAAGCAGAAGAGGATTTTCTAGGTGTTTCTCAAGTATCCCGTTCGATACGAAGCCGTTCCCGTTCCGCCGTTTTGAACCATGTTGCCCAGACGCAGCTACCGCGGTTGAAAATGGATTCGTGCCGTGCAAGCAGCACCCATTTCCCAATGTCATTGGCAAAAAAGTGGATTTCGAAAGCGACATGGTAAGATTACCCACTACCAATCGCCACATGGTGGTTTGTGTCGGAGAAGAAGGACCGGAATGGCACAAGGCTAAGGTGGAAAAGGTCAAACTCGGCATGGTTCAAGCTGTTGAAAACATCAAACATCGAGAGGCCAAGGCATTCCATCATCATGACAGGACACAATTACCTCCGGGTAGTAACACACTTCTGACCGTATGTGATCGTGAACGGATACAGGGCGATAAATTTGACCAGCCATGGCCAGCGAGCGATGTCCTTCTATTTCCAGCTTTCCATGTCGCCAAAGCCGTAGACCCATTGAAGCCAGAATTCTCCAGAATATTAGACGCCATTTGGGCACCCGAAAAAGAGGATCTCGACAAGGTCAAAGAACATGTTCAAGTCGAGAATTTGGCCGATACCACTCAGGCTGTGGTCCTGGTTTGCACGCACCGAATGCGGGATGCTCGGTGCGGAGTGTTAGGGCCTATCCTGGTCGACGAATTCAAGCGGTGTCTCAAAGCGAAAGGCCTGCATGGAGAAGAAGCTAAGAAGCTAGGAAAACATGTAGATGTCTACGGCACAAGTCATTTTGGAGGTAATAGTTATAATTTGGGCTGAGTAATACTGGTAATTTATATATTTTAATGCTGGATTTTGCAGGACACAAATTTGCGGGCAATTTGATCATCCATTCACCTTCACTTGGAGGTCATATGTACGGCAACGTTAGAGCTTGCCATGTAGATACCATCATAGATCGTCATATTATAGATGAAAAAGTTATCCGGGAAATATGGAGAGGTCCAGTATAATAGCATTGGAAGCCAATAAAAGACAGGAGTCCGCACAACTCCACCAAAATGGTCACCTGGTCTGATGACAAAATTTTGGCTACTGTTGAAAACGATATCGGCATTATTGGGCCCTTACAGATCTATCCACCCCGTCTGTAATAATTATGTCAATGGACGAAGACCATGTTTCGTCCACACCACCTAATAACATGGACGAGCATGACACTGTCGGTTCAAGTGGCGCACATAAGCAAGATGTCGAAAAGCCCGAAGCTATAGAGCCCCAAACCATTAAGCTTCCAGATGATCATGCTAATGCCTCGAAGTCGCTTCAGAAAAATGAGGATATAACAGCCAACGACATTGCTAATCTGTATTCAAGACTTCAAGCCGTCATCGAGCATGTACCAAAGTCCACTGGGCAGACCAATGTAGAAGCCAGCATGGTACCATTGCCAGTGTCGCCGGATGCTCGCTCACCAAGTGCATCTAGTCCATTACCGGCTCGAAAACCTAAAGTACGCACAAGTAGCTCGTATAGTCTCAATTCCATTGGAAGGAGTGATCGAGTCGAATGTCCATGTGCCCATATATTAGTGTCAAGCGACTCGAAGCACTGTGCTTTGTGTGACCAAATAATCCCAGCCGTTGAACGACTACAAAATGACAAGGCTCAAGAACTAGAAGAAATCAAACACTTGCAGCAAAAGTTGAAGGATGAAACGGAAAGTATAAAGAGTCAATCAAAAAAGATTGAAGACATGACAAAGAGAATCGAAGAGTTGGAAGATGACTTGGACGCAAAGACAGATGCATTTATGGCTTTGCAAAACGACATGGAACTCCTTAATGAAAAGTATGTTGATGAAATTGAACGGGTAGCGGAAATTCAACATTCAAAAGATATGGTAGAGAATGAACTCGAAGACCTTAGTCGACGATTGTTCGAAGAAGCGAATGGCATGGTTGCGAACGAAAAGCGAGAGAAATACAATTTAGAAGTGGCACAACGACACTTGGAAAACCAACTCAAAGAAACTCGTGATCGGTTGCATGCTGAACAGATGCAACTTAAAGAACTACGAATAAAAATGGAGGAGATGGAACTCAAGAATAATGAAGAAGAGAAAGAAGAATCGGACTCTGGAGAACAAGCAAAGCGGTCATCATCGGCTATGAGCGACGCAGGAGTAAGAGGATTAGCCGATATGACAGCACTGCTAAATGGCTCATCCAAACGACAGTCTCAAAATGGAGCTGATCTCGACTCCACCGCCACAAATATTGACGACCTAGTACTGGGAGAATTTCAAGATTTTATCGCCACTGGAAGAAGCCTGCCGCTCAAGAAATTACATACCAATTCCTTTATGAAAAATTGCCAAGCTGAGGATGTAGAACCCTGTCTTCGATTTGGACCCAACCCACGACTCTCGGCTAAGAAAATCATTGATGCCATTGTCATGAACAAATGTTTTATAGAAGAAGCACCTGTTGGGTTTGCTGACCAACAAGCCAATCGTCCCATCGATGTCCAACTTCGAATCACGGCACAGAAGAGTATGATATGGGAAAGATTCAGCGGCAACACTCAGGGACACTTCAAAGGTTGTCAAGCCTGTGGTAGAAACGATGGATCACCGTTACCTTTTCGATTTCGAATTGCTTACTATGACGACTGGGCCTGTATTGACCGATATTGTCGTGACCGTTTGGTGGCTGTTTGCGAATTCTATGTATTTGTACGAAATGCTCGCCAAGGCTACTACAATAGCCGAAGTATTCATGATCTGTATCAAGAGTCTATCCGATTACGACTTCAAATGTTTTATGCAAGGTATGTTCAGTTCAGGCACTGTGGGATGGGCTTTTTTTTGTATTTTTTTTTTTTTTTGGGAATAGGCTGGGGGGAAATGCCCAGGCTGGCGCTATTTGTTGTGGGCCAATATTTACCGCTGATAAACTTTTGCTAATCATATGCGCCGACTGCCTACTTTGGTTTTACTTTAGGATGGGCACTTTACCTGTGATGGTGCGTAATGCTGGCCACAAAAGCGACACGATCGGCATTGCCCAGTTACCCCAAATGGAGATTCCGCCGGCAAGGAGCGAAAGTACTCTGTCATCGTTAGAAGACGTCTCTTCCGCCTCAACACCAGTGATTAGCAATGAAACAACCATTCAGGCGACTGAATCGAGTGATCGTCAGTCGGATGACCAAGAGGAAAGGTCACACCCTCATATACCTACTTCCAATATAGCGTAGTAGCCTTTTTAGTTTTAAGGTTTAGTTGTAAAAAGAAAGAGAATGGTTCTGTTCACATTGTTAATGCCAAAGGACTTCTTTGCATGATGATACTGGCTTAACAATGTCTAGATATGTAACCAGAGTATAAAGAAAATTGTTCAGTCTCTGGCTTTTTCATAATCATTGTGCGTTTTGCGTAATGCTAAGTTTATAATATGTGGAGATGATGAACTTTATTGCTGAGATGCATGCCACGATACATTAAGTATGGATGATGGGACTCTGGGTTTAAACGTTGTAGTTCACATGCGTTGAGACATTCAACATTTTTCCCCAAAGAAAAAGCCGCACCTGTTCGTAGAACAAAACAGCACCTTTCAAATTATAAGAAAATGGTCTAGCCACAACCATGCAAGATTGCAAAATCTAAACCGCTGCAGCTGATGCGAAGTCGGGGGGGGGGTATCAACAGGTATATCGTCAGTTTTTTTTTTCTGACCTGATATTTTTGAATGATTGTTTGAGGTTGACAAAAAAAGCCTACGGTAGAGGTAAATAACAGCACATGTTGCTATTCTTATGCCGTTAAATGAAAACTAGGGAAAGGAGTGGTTTGAGATGATTGACAATTTACACCTTAACATTCGCCAAGCAAGGCGAAAGCGTAAATTTGCATATTGAGTAGGGAACTGGGGAGCATGAGCAATTTCAGGGAAATATGCTGCTGGGAAAAAAATGATTTAGGTGTGTCAGATTTTTCTCCTGCTATTCACTGCTCGGGGTAAGGTTTTGGGGTACACCTATGACGATGCGAGGTTATGGTTCGAAACTTTTATTGAATCCTTCCCACCGAAGACAAACCGATAGCCCATCCCAAGGCTTGGCTACCAAGTGATGCTCCGCATCATATCCTCCAAAAAAAGACATGCTGTTACACAAAGCATTTGCTAAGGGCAAGGGCGTGGAAATAAGTAGATGGACATTTAAAGTTGGGACATGAGAAGGTTTGCCATCTGCAAGTCTACTGCAAGCGACCAAGGTATGAGATCATTTTCATTAGGTGAGCGCCCGCTTTAGATGGCTGCAACAGCAGAGAAATAGACAGCAAATCAAAAAAGAAAACGAAGGGGGAATTAGGGCCATGCGCGTGAGTATGCCTTCCATTCATGGAACAGTAAAAGGCTTTTTGGGCGCCCTTTTCTTTATGCAAATTTTTTTTTCTTGGAGGGCGTTATTTTTATTTCAGTGGATAAATTCACTCAAAGGTCCCCCATCCTATATAAGACGAAAGGTTTCACATAAGCTGTGCATGATTTGACCACACATTTCTTTTTCCTCCTTCTCTCTTTCCATCATCTCTCTTTCACTTTCTTGTCATTTCCTGTGAACCAACGTCCCCTGCCCCCCTTTTGAAGCAACTACATGACAACACGAACAGCCAGAGGCACCTGTGATCCCGCTCAGCGTATCGGTACCTTTATTGACAATGACCGTCTGGAAATCGTAGGCTTACTAGGCTTGGGAGCATACGGTGCAGTTTATCTTGGAAGACATGTTCTTACTCGTAAACACTACGCCGTCAAATGTCTTAATAGAATCGGCCTGACAAAACGACAACATGGTTTCCAACAAAGAGAAATTGCTCTCCATCAAATGCTGTCAGATCATCCTAATATCTTGACACTGGAGAAAGTCATTCACACTACCGAATGTATCTACATGATACTAGAATACTCCCGAGAAGGAGATCTATTTAATGCTATTACCGAAACCAATTGTTATGCGGGCAACGACCGTGCTATCCGTCGAGTTTTTCTTCAAATCATTGATGCTGTCATGTACTGTCATCACTATGGTGTATATCACCGTGATCTCAAACCTGAAAATATACTTGTATTCGAAGGTGGTACCCGTGTCAAGCTCGCTGATTTCGGACTCGCTACAACAGATGAAGACTCTGTTGATTTTGGATGTGGAAGTACTTTTTATTTCTCTCCAGGTAAGGTCTTTGAACAGTATATCGTTCTTGCCCAATAGGTATATTTACTAATCATTGAATTATCTTTCTTATAAAAAAAAAAAAAAAAAACCAAACAAAAACCAACAAAAATAATCATAAATTCTCGATTTCCTACAATCCTCGCTTTCAAACAAACAGAATGCCAAGGAGGGATTCATCGAAATAGCAAACCTTACAAGTCAGCACCCAACGATGTTTGGTCATTAGGGGTGATCCTCATTAATTTAACCGCCGGCCGAAATCCCTGGAAACAAGCCAGCGTGAAAGATGATACTTTTAATGCATACTTGCAGAATCCGGATTTTTTACTATCCATACTACCCATCACAACTGAATTGAATGAGATCATAAAACGTATCTTCTGTATCAATCCTGATAAGCGTATCCAACTTCATGAACTAAGGAGACAAATCGCTTCTTGCCGACATTTCACTCGTCTATCCATATGTCACGAATCTTCTACAGCAGTTCCATTACCTATTCCAGAAACTGCTGCCAGGGCATGTGCCAAACCTCGCACACCACCCCAATCACCTACCTGTGCTGAAGAGGAAGCGGCCGCCACGATTCCATCTCCGCTCTCCTTCGATATGCCAGCCACACCTACTTACTCCTGTTCACTGGATGAAGTCAAAGCTGCTACCACCAATTCTACCCTCTCCAGCTCTTCCTGGCAGTCCATTGGAGGTACGGATATTGTTACTGCCACTGCAACTCCGACGGCAAATTTTGACCTGCAATGTCGGATTACCCTTTCTGCAAGTACGAAGGACGAAATTTTACCCAATATGCAAACTGGAACAGTACCATCTGATCGTCGTTTTGAGCAAGACCATCATGGCGTGGACCTCACGCACATAAAGAACTCAGTATTCGTCAATTCATTTTCCTTTCTCTAGATAGCCCCCCCACCCCCACCCCACCTGAAACTTTCAGTTTTCAAACAGTAGCAACCGGCTTGCTCATAGATACCACCCAAATGTTTGTCACTTTTTGTGAATTTTTTTTTTAATACCTTTTTGAATGTATATAACTTTGCAAGCAAATCCCCCCCCTCTCAGGGGATTCTCACTATCTAATTTTTTTGAAAAAATTATCAAAAAGAGAATAAAACATTGGAAATCGCTATTTTAACGAACGTTTGTTTATTAGAAAACACATCATCATTATCTTGCAATTGTTTGCTGGATAATCTGGTCAATGGCTTCCAAGCCTTGCACAAAACCATGTTCAAAGTGCCACAAGACAGATTTGGTGCTTCCGTGATGACGCCGCAGATGGTCATCACTGTACTCCACTGTCAGCTGGCGTTTGAAGCCTATTCTACTACCCTGACCATTAGTCAGAAACCGAAGGGCAACAGTAGAGCCAGCCTTAAATCCTTCCTGAAATCGCCAGAAATCAGGGCAATTTGGCAGTCCATGATTGCTCCAATAGTTAGTATGTTGTGTGAAAGCCGTTTCCATTCGTTTGTCCGTTTCTTCCTTGGCTTGCTGGTGTACTTTTTGCACAGCATCCGGGGATATTTGTCCTTGGTGATAATGCGACGGCATAATGCCATTACGGACGCAATAACGGAAACTCCAATACCAGCCGTCATCGCCAGTTCGGTAATTCCAGTAGAACCAGCCTGCACAGTTTTGATCGTAGACAGCTTGTTGGACTTGACCAAATGATTTCATAGCTTCGGCATCGTTTCGTCGGGATTTCTCAATACTTTTTCCATTGAGTACGACACTCCATTCCCCTACAATCACATTGCCAGTCACATTGTTTGCGCTAAACTGGAGTTGAGAGGCAATATTAGTTTGTACATCCTTTATGTGCTGCTCGACAGATTTGGCATGATCAGCTGGCATGTGGCAAAAGTATTGGTGGGTATCGACGACCACAAACTTCATGGCAGATTGGTTCAGCCATGTTGAATACTTTTTTATGTTCCACGCATCGCCAAAGTAAATAGGCAGCACAATGTCAGGATGCACAGACCGAATGGCTTTGTATGCCTTTTGATAAAAGGTGGCTAACTCAGGGTGATCGATTGGTTCGTTTAGTACTTGGAGACCAATTATGTGATTGATGGGTGCTAGATCTTTCGCCAACCGCGTCAAGGCTTGAAGGGCGACATCCATTGTGTGATTAGAGTTGAAAAGCTCCGCCCTATGGGTCGAAATTCCACAATGAGTATCTCCGTTTTGACCTCCTAATTAAACAATCGTCAGCGACCAGTCAAGAAGCCAATAAGCAGTGAGGGAATGGATGCTTCGTACCTGGTGCACCGTGCAAGTCAATTAAAACGCCAATATTATGCCTCCCAGCCATATCAATCACAGTTAAAAGTCTCGCCCATGCTGAATCGTAGACGCCTTGGTATTTCTTAAAATCGCCAATCATAAAGTCTTGTCCGGCAACCCAGTAACCTATGGGTACGCGAACAGCATTGATTCCAATCGACTGCATCCATTCAAAATCGGACTCAGTTATGAACGTTCGCCAGTGCTCTTCAAGCGCTTCTCGAGCTTGTAGTGCCGGTCCTGCAGCGTTAAGAAAGTCTAGTTCTGATTCCCAGGGTTTGGAAATAATCCAAGAACACAAGGCTGGCGGGCATAGCCACTTTTCCAGAATGAACATGGATCCTAAATTGACACCAACATGCCGTCGGTGACGGTAAATCTCGCTCATGACGGGATCATATGCAGGAAATGTAGGAATATCAATCTGATCTTCGGACGGCGGCAATGGTTCGTTTGGTGGTGGCGAGTCTGGGGCTGTCACCTTGTGCCATATGTTCTTCAGCGTATGTGTCATGATAGGTCACAAATAGATAAAAAGCGATAAGGAGGTCAACTGCTTTAATTGAGATTTCGAAACAATACCATCATTGGCGGTGAAAACCATTACATATGTTTCAGATAGTAATGAAAAAATCCGCATAGTGAAGAAATGAAAAAGAACCAATTTGAACGACGCATTTGAATCTCAGTTGACAACCTGCCCACCACAACGCTTTCTTTCTATGCTTAGTGCCATCACCAAGCGATTCATCCCCTCATTGCCAGTTTTGTCACGTTCAATGTCGGTTGCAGGATCCCCATTCAAACTTGCATTAGTACAGCTTGCTGTAACAGCAGATAAAGAAAAGAACTTGAAGCACGCTCGCGCTAAAGTTTTAGAAGCCTCTAAAAACGGTGCCAATATAGTTGTCCTCCCGGTACAGTTGAAACCAAAATATTCTGTCAAGCTATGGAATCAAAGCATCCTGTCATACTCATATGAGCTCATGTAGGAGTGCTTCAACTCTCCTTACGGAACAAACTTTTTCCCTGACTACGCAGAAACAATCCCTGAGGGCACATCTACCAAGGCGTTGGCATCTATGGCAAAGGTATGAGCCTCTGTTATATGTTATTCATGTAAATGGGTACTAATGTAGCTTCTACAGGACGCAAATGTTTATCTTTTTGGAGGTTTGTGGGAACCAATTTAGCTTAGATGTACGGTACTTCATCGTGTTCACACATCATGCAATTTTAAGGTTCTATTCCCGAGAAAGAAGAAGCAACGGGAAAGATCTTCAACACACTTACAGTGTACGACCCATCTGGCTCCCTGATTGCAACGCATAGAAAAGTACACTTGTTTGATATAGATATTCCTGGTGGAATTCGCTTTCAGGTATAGTAACGGTAGTAGGGTGCATATAGTTTAATGAGGTATTGACGCAGTAGCTTGACATAGGAGAGCGACATTTTATCTGCTGGGTCCTGGTTGACCCATGTTGATACCAGTATGTATAAGTATATTCAACGTGTCAGTTACCTACATGTACGTACTGATGAAACTTTTTTTTTTATAGGTTACGGCAAAATTGGTGCTGGCATTTGTTATGACATTAGGTAGGGCGTTGGAAGCACATTGAGATTGCTGGAGGACATGGTCTAACAAAGCGTTCAATACAGATTTCCGGAAATGGCCATGATTGCTGCGCGAAAGGGCTGCATTGCCATGATCTATCCGGGAGCCTTCAACACCACAACCGGACCTATGCACTGGGAATTATTGCAACGTGCACGGTGAGCATTCTGGAAGTCAATTTACATGGTTCAACGGCACATAGGCATTCACACCATTTTTACAGTGCGGTAGATAACCAAATGTATGTAGCTGCTTGCTCTCCAGCTCGAGATGAATCTGCAGCCTACCACGCCTGGGGCCATTCTACTATCGTTGGTCCCAACGGTGATGTAAAGGCGACATGCGAGGAGTCAGAAGCCATCATTTATGCTGAAATAGGTAAGTAGTTAAAAAATAAACATTATAAGGAGAACATTTGGTACTAGCCACAAACTATTCTACTACCAAGATCCGCAAGACATTATCAATAGACGAAAACATATTCCTATTTACTCACAACGACGATTCGATGTCTATGAAGATGTAGCGGAGAGCGTAGAAGAGGGTAACAATGGTCATGTCAGTTTGAAGCAAGACAAGGTTAATGAGCTTTAGTATATTAAATTGGCTGCTGTTTACACCCAATGATAACAAAATAAAATATGAAGGCCGTTGACACACAGGCAGTTCAAGACCTCTAGTCTCGATCTCATGGTTTACTTCATGTCTCAGCTCAGTCAGGCAAGCAATCAATGTGTTATTGTGTGTTATTGTTTCCATTGTACGAAACAACCACCGTATATTGCGACCGTGCTCAGCCAATTGACCTCCATCACGTGGAACATTTCGTGTTTATTCACACGTGATAATGATTTCCGCACTCTCAATGGCACTATTTTCTTCTCTTCCGCTTTTATTTCGTCTATTTCTAGCTTTCTCTTGTACTCCCCACCATCAACTCCTTTAGCTGTCGAGCAACAAAACTATGCCGACCCTGTCAAGGACGGTGTTTATCGTCCGACATGGAGAGAGGCAAGGTAGGAGCCTGAAGTGCGACTCGCAATATGTATTAGTTTTTTCACTCAACACTTAGCTCCCTTTCTACAACTACTATTCTCGCCCCTGATCAATTAGATCACGTCGACAAAAACTGGCAAGCTGACCCTTCCGATGGTATATGGGATCCACCTTTATCTGAAAAGGTATATACAGATTTTACTAAGCTACATGATCAGGAACGATTATCAAGTAACTTGGTATTCTTTGTAGGGACAACTACAATCGCAGAAGACTGGGGCCTATTTAATTGACTTGCTACGAGAGAAAGATGTTAAACTCGAAAACTCGACTATAGTATTCTTATGTTCACCATTTCAACGATGCATCGATACCGCTGTGGGCATTGCCCGTGGTTTACAACACGCCAAACAAACCTTTTTACGTTTGGAACCAGCCGCTGGCGAATGGATGACCGAACGATTTTTTGAAGACGTGGAATGTACTGCGCAGCAGATGGTGAAGCGCAAAATACAAGACATAGCACGCAACCATGTCGAGATATCAAAGGTACTGTCAATGGACTGGCAGTACTCTCCTATACGAGACGAATTTGTCTTTCCAGAAAAACGAGTCGAGATGGAAGAGCGTTTCAATGATTTACGACGATCAATGGACACAATGATCGCTTGCGATGTGAAAGCTAATCGCATTGGCATGCTCAAGCAAGATATGACGAGGAGAGATATTGTCGTTGTCCTTATCACCCACGCTGCGGGCATCAATGCCTTGCTGGAATCCTACAAACAGGTAATGGGACTGAGCTTAAAACATTGCAATGGTTTTTAAAACTCAAATTGACACTATGTATTTGATTTCAGGAATCTACCCTATTGGAGACTCCATATTGCTGCGTTAGTCGTGTCCGGTATAAGCCGTCGATGGCTGAAGATAGTGACAGTGGAGAAGAAGATACTACTACCAATGGACAATGGATTGTCGACATGGAGGTGTCCTCCAAGCATCTGAAAGGAACGTCTTTGGCTTAGCTACATTTTGTGTTCCCATTTTTTTCGTACTGCATCTCATAGCCAGTGGCTGCCCAATTTTTTTTCATGATTTTTTGTTTCATCGGACCGAGAGGCCGGTATTGCGAACAGTCGGATGATATGTATATTCTGCTACTGCCGGTCTTACAGCAGACAAAGTAAACGGACTACATCCATGTATTTTATTTACATTTTGCCCAACGAAGCTATCGTATTGCGTGACTCATAATTGCTAAAGGACTTGGCCATCCAAGGTTTATTCATCTGAGTTTTTATCCCACACTCTTTTTTATACGCTGGCTCTAGCGTCTTTCAAAGCAGTGAAGTACAATGCCGTTGTTCAAAGACGATGAAGTTGCGAATCAACCTATATTGGCTAGAAGCGGCAATACCAAATCATATCAGGCTGTGGACCTTCCCACAGACAACACACACACTGACGAATCGGACGTAGAATCAGTTTACGAAAGCAATGAAGACATTATTACCAAAAGGTTGAATGGAGCCAAAAGGATCAACGTTTTGCTCGGGTAAGCCATGAATCCTTAGCCTTCCAGATCTATCACAGCAAAGTAGACCTAACTGAATTCTTCAAATTCCTTCAACTAGTTTATGGACAGGTGTTCTCCTGGCTGCTTTAGACACCAGCATTGTAGCTGTAGTAATGAGCCAGATCGGCAGCGAATTCCAACGTTCCAACCAAATCGTATTGATCGCAACCGCATACCTTTTGAGTTACACTGCGTTACAGCCATTGTGTAAGTCACTACGTTGGAAAAAACCTAGCATAGCGATTGATTGATTTATTTTTTATTATTATTTCCCCCCACTCTCTATGCTGTTGTTCTACAGATGGTAGAATATCCGATATCTTCGGCCGCAAAACTGCGTATATGTTCGCACAAGGTGCTTTTCTCATTGGCTCCTTGCTTTGTGGTATTGCACCAAATCTCAACTTTCTCGTCGTTGCCAGAGTCATTGCAGGTAAATAGGAAAGTTTCATCTATATACCACCATCAGTGGCAATATTACTAATGCACACTTTACAAAAGGCATTGGTGGTGGTGGTTTAAACACGATGAGCAGTGTGATCACAAGCGATCTTGTGACACTGAGGGAACGTGGTGTTTACCAGGGATATGCTAATACCGCATTTGCTGTTGGTGGCAGTTTGGGAGCACCTCTAGGTGGCTGGATCACTGAGAGATTTGGCTGGAGATATTGCTTTTACCTTAACATCCCTGTGCTCCTACTTGCGCTTTTGCTTACCAGGCCTTTGAAAAACTACAACCTGGAAGCTGAGGAGGATGGATCGTATCATATCACCGACAAATTGAAGAAAGTCGATTATGGCGGCGCGCTCACTTTGGTGACTGCCATCATTTGTATTATCCTTGCAACCTCCTATGGTGGCAATACTCTGGCTTGGAGTCACCCGTTAATTATCACAGGATTAGTTGGCTTTGGTGTCATGCTACTTTGCTTTATTGCAGTTGAAACTTTCGTTGCAAAACTGCCTGTTCTTCCCATGCGGTTAATGATTCAGCGTAATCCTCTTGTC
Organism: Umbelopsis ramanniana AG; assembly: GCF_025399195.1. NCBI lineage: Eukaryota > Fungi > Mucoromycota > Umbelopsidomycetes > Umbelopsidales > Umbelopsidaceae > Umbelopsis > Umbelopsis ramanniana. The sequence continues at coordinate 219,224 of NW_026252098.1, read as the reverse complement.
TGTTCCTTTTGCAATTTCTTCTCCATGATGGCTTCCACCTCTATGGTCTACTTTTCTCCATTGTTCTTTGTAGCAATCATGGGCTTCTCCGCTTCCAAAGCAGGACTTTGGGTATCAGCCAGAGTCATAGGCGTATCCATAGGCTCCATGTCTGCTGGCCGATATATGTCAAGCACAGGCAGATTCAAATCTTATATGGTTGGAACCTATTTTCTACTTACCGTGGCCATGTTTGGTATTTCTACATGGATACCATCTACTCCTCCTTGGATGCAGATAGGCGCCATGTTACTCGATGGTTTCTCTGCTGGAGGAGGTTTGACCTCTTCTCTCGTTGCTATGCTGTCTTCCGTTGAATCTCAAGGTGCGTTTGAAGATGAAGTGGGAATGAATGGACATAGATTAAAAAAAGCAATATTAACATGAATATATTCGGATGCAGACATCGCAACGATCTCCAGTATATCTTACCTCTTCCGCTCCACTGGCGGAGTCATTGGTCTGTCCTTGGTATCCACTGTCTTCCAAGGAAAGCTGAAAGAATACCTGGAACAAACCATCACTGGACCTGATGCCAAAGAAGTAAGTAGATCAAATTTTCGATGGCATTCCATGTTGTGAGAACCATCCGTTTCTAATCACTTGTATTTTTCTAGATCATAGACTTGGTTCGTCGAGAAACATCTGCTATCCATACCTTACCCGAGGAGATTCGAGTGGTGGTTATCTCATGCTTCCAAAGAGCTCTGAAATTAAGCTATTCCCTCACCGTCGGCTTTGCGCTTCTCGCCTTTATTTTTAGTTTGTTCGTCCGTGGCATGAAGCTACACAACCGAGTCTCAAAGTAGATGATGCATCACTAGTTTCTTTACCAATTTATTATATCTTTATGAAATTACATTCATTAGAATACAGTCCCTAGAGCTTCAAACCAACTAACTATACTGGAATCCGTTTGTACAAATTGCTTGAATTCCTCGTAGCTTATATATCCTTCACGTTTGGTATCGATACTTCTGAACGTCTTTTCCACCATTTCCTCGATGGCATCTCGAGACATCGTCTCCATGATGGGAAACTTTTCCTCCCATGGCTTTTTCGGCTCTTTTTCTTCCACAGTAACGAGCTGCTTTTCCTTTAAGCCGCTGGACGAGAAGGTTGGCATCTCGTCGTGCGGTGGAAGCCAGTGAGATTCAGAAATATCGGTGGGAGAATCCATTGGTTCTGGGTCTTCGAGTATGGAAGATTCCGATGACGATGAGCTGGGTACTTCTGGTCGGTCATGAGGACTGTGTTGAGAAATTCCTTCATCGGCATACTGTTGTTGAAAGTAATCTTCTTTACGTGTGTTTAATCTCCTTGACCCTCGATTTCTCGAGTCTTCACGTACCCTAGGCTCATCGTTCCCACTAGTGGCGCCACCATTCTGACTCGTATTGTCTTCTTCGTCCGAAGAAGTGGAAGGGATGGCGACTGTGAAAGCAGCACTCACAGGCTGTGAGGCTGAGAATTCGAAATTATCCATCATATCGTCTTCCATAGCACTCACAACATCCCGAACTAGTTCCATAGACAGATAAAAGTATGCCTTGAACATTCTAAATAGTTCGTCCCGCGAGATATAGCCATCGTTATCCAAATCGTAACCTTTGAAGGCATCTATGTAAAATCACCACCAACGTAAGCATTCTAATTATTCACTATAACAGCAAAGGACACCGTACTCACACTTTATCTTTTCGTCCAGGTTGCCTTTGCAAAGTACACTCAAGCCAGTAACCAGTTCGGAGAAGTTAATGATGTTGTCGCCATCTTGGTCGAAAAAGGCAAATATTCGCTCAGTGATCAAATTCTTTTCTAATCCAAGTGGGCCCAGACATTGTTCAAACGTGCTCTTGTCGATTCCTCCATCACCTTCTTCGATTGTAGATAATGACTTGAATTGTTCGTATAAAGCCTCCAATTCGACCTGATCGACTACATTGAATCATATCAATCAATGTGTTGGATTTGATCTAACGTACATTTACATAGACTTACAATGAGATTTCTTTTGAAGTTCTCGAAGTTTGCTTATATCAAGGTTGGTATCTTCTATGTCTTTTCCGGGATAAAATGCTGGTAACAGTGCGCTTCGTGGGTTCGCCAGTGGAGGGATGGGTATACGGATTTTGAGAAAGACGTGGGTTCGGTTATGACTGTTACCAGCCTCACAAGTTTCGCAAAGATCGAAATCAACGCAGTTGGCACATTTGTATCGCAGTCCTCGTATCGGTGAAGTACTGCATTTGTTACATGTTATACCACCTAAACACAGGAAATTGTTAGCTGTCAAAAATTAACGGGGAAGGTGTGATGATGGAGAAATAGCTTACGATGAATGTAGCCTAAACAGTTTAATAATGACATGGTTATGAGATAGGATTATATAATAGCATATAGAGACACTATGCTTACCTTTGCGACTCTGATTTTCAGCAATAGCATATAGTAAGTTCAACAATGTCTTGCTCTCGTCGGCCTCGGTCCACTCCTTGAAGGACGAAAGAAGCAGACTATCCTCTCCGTCCTCTTCTGTATCTAAGAAAGGTATTCTGAGAGGAGAATCATAGTTGGGAGAGTTTTCATTTGATCCGGCTTGGTTTGATGTTTCATTGTTAAGCTGCCTCCTTCGTCGCAGTGCTCTTCGTCTATGTAATCTTGAAGCATTCTGTTGGGCTCTTGCTCGTGCTGCTCTCCTGCGTTCGTTATATTGTGTGATACCGGCAATCAGCAATATACCAGAAGCTGCTCCGCAAAGGACGATCGCTTGATTTGGTATGAATAAAGCAAAGTTGCGTCGGCCAATGGAGATGCTTAATGTAGGCATTGGGAAGATCAAAAGCCGAGGACAGGCCAACTCCGCTAGTGTTGGATCTGTTTCTACTTCTCAACAAATTTTATACACCATGATTGGACCGTTCATTCCAGAACATTTACTGAAAAACAAGCGCGAGGAAGAGAGTGAACAGGAAGGACAACAAAATGAAGATCCCGTTGCTGAACCCAACGACGACGAGGATGACATTGACGCCTATGCTCCAGAATTGCCACCAGACATGCTCCAGCCTGCACCAGCAGCAGAATCTGCGCCAAAGCGTCGAAGAGCTCCCCTAGGACCCTCACTTCCCAGCGGTCCTGTTAGTAGATACGAAGATGATGAAGACGATGTTATTGGACCTGTTCTGCCTGGAGGGATTGTGCAGGTTCGTGTGGCAGCAGCTCAAATCATGGCATAGCACGTTCAGTAGTCTGACATTTTTACAGGAAGATGACGAAGACATAAGCTCCACTATCAATGAGATTGAAGAAAGAGCTCGAAGAGCAAAGGAAGCTGCTGAAGAGGTTAGATCTACTGCAAAGTTAGAATCTGTATATTAGAAAACTGTCCATCTAACCATTGCTATAGCAACAAAACGACAAGGGAGGAAAATTGCAGCGAGGCGACTGGATGTTGGTCCCACCTGAAGCACAGTTTTTGAAAGGAGGTTAGTGGATTGACTGCAATTCGACGATGTATCTCCCAATTTTCAATTACTCATTCTTCATTTAGTTGAACAGGGCAAATCCCGTCAGTTCAGCAAATCAGAAGTCAAGAACAAAGTGGACAACAGCGGATGGACTGACACACCTGCGGATAAACAACGTAAGCTGGAAGAGCGTTTGGCCGGCAAAAAGCGTTCAAGAGACCGAGATGACGAAGAAGACGAACCCGTAAAGCTGTCACAGCGTGATATCGAACTGCGGAATCAAGTTAATGCGTATAACGTGAGTAGCAGTTTTCAAGTCCTCAATTTGAGCCTGATCTGCCCGACTCATTATATTTACTTTTCTTTAGTCTGAAAAGCGCGCAATGTCACTTATGGACATGCATCGTAAAAATTATGTCAAATCAAAGACATTTGAAGAAGAAGATGCATCCAAGCGGCCGTTTGATAGAGAAAAAGATCTAAAGGGTGGAAGCAGTCGGATGGACTACAAACGCAAGCAGGAAATGTTGAAACGCGCTGGAGAATTGAGTTCTAAGTTTGGATCCGGTAGAAGTGGATCCTTTTTGTAAAAAAGACAAACCCCCCTTCACACACCCTCTTCGTAATACAGTGGCCACTAGTGTCTTATTTTGCGTTTTGTTTTTATTACATGTGTTGGTCGGTCCAAATTTACCAATGTACAAGTCCACCATCAACCAGAATATCGGTGGAGGTTTGGAAAGAGGAAGCATCACTGGCCAAATATACAGCTGCACCAGCTACTTCCCATGCTGCACCCATGCGACCAAGGGGGGTGTAGTGATTGAAAAAGTTGATGGACTTCTCGTCGGTAGGAGCCAGAGGAGTCTTCATATTTCCAGGTGACAGACTGTTAACGCGGATATTGTGTTGCGCCCATTCCACACCCAGTACTTTGGCCATTTGCACGCAAGCGCCCTTGGAAATACAGTAATTGCTCAACCCGGGTTGGAAATCCGGTCGATTCACAACATGTGCTGAAATTGAACCAATGATAATGATTGAACCGCCTTTGTTCTGCTTAATCATTTGTCTAGAATACAATGGGATTTTAATACAGGTTTACTAAAAACCACTTGTCACGGATCTCGTTACTCACCTGCCAGCAGCCTGTGCCGTCCAAAAGGTTCCGTGCAAGTTGACATTCAATACTTTATGCCAAGTCTCGGGTGTATGATCGACGGCGGCGGTATAGCCTGCTATTCCGGCGCAACTGACTTGCACATTTATTTCGCCAAAATCCTCAACAATCTGTGCATAGATTTTTTGTACCTGGTGCACAAAAGTATAAGCTTTTTCCATCCTACTACCATCAGCATCTACCTTATCCATAAAAAATACTCACATCTTCATATTCACTGATATTCAAATGGTAGTATTTGAATGTTACGTTGGGAAATTCTGCTGAGAGCTCGCCACGGACCTTTTCACCAAGGTCATCGTTTATGTCGATCATAGCGATTCCACGGGCATCCGACTGTGCAAATCCGCGAACAATTTCATATCCCATACCACTGGCTGCACCGGTCACTAGATGACATGGGGTTAGGCACTAGAGTGGGATGGACTGGTTGATGATCCTGGGGAAAACAACAGACATACCTACGCAAACTCTTCCAGTTAGCTTGAGTGCGTCACTAACGTTGAAACTTCTTTCGGTGGTCGCAGTAGTCATAGCGAGATGATAGAGTCAAGTGGGGCCAGGCTGGGTTCGTCAGTTTGTAGCTTATTTATTAGTACTGGAAGTATCGGAACGCAAGGTTTGAAGTTCTTGCGAAAAAGAATTTCCCCCCGCATTTTCCAACTCACCTGCAGTCTTTATTTCTGAGACATTTTAACTTTCGCTTGACATAAACAAAAGCTCACTTCAATTTAAATTCTGGCAATCATGTTCTCTATCTATCCTGCCATGGCTATTCAAAATGACCAGCTTCTCCATGAGAAAATGATGTTCAATCACCGATCCACTCTTCTGTGGAGCTTCAAACCAATAATATGATAGGGAGGAGAATCGGGATAACATGGAGGGTGTTAAGCCACGATGATCTATTGAATAGGATGAAAAATCCTGCATCCCATTATGATCAACACATATATACATAAGGGACTAAGTGAATTGAAACTGTGGGATGAACAGTGATGGGGTCTAATTGGGATAATTGGATATATACAGGTTGGTTGGTGGATTAAAGTCATAAATAGGAAGAAGAAGGACCATTGACAGAAAGCAGCATAATAACGAAGAAGGTAGGCTAGTCTGATTCTATAGGGGTTATTAACCTATAAGGCTCCAGTCAATGAGCCAAAGGAAAGGCGTTTAGTATTAGCGAAAAACTTGCGCAGTCGGCTGATTTCTTTGCGGCCAGCAGCAGAGGTTGCTGATGAAGAAGCCGAAGTGGATGGTTCTGACACAACCATCTGCTCCTTAAGCTGTTCTTGTTCTCTAGCAGCTCTCTTCTCCATATAAGCTCTATACTTTCGCATCTGCTGTTTGATGAAACCTGATGGGCCAAGAAAAATTAGGGGGTGGAGTTAGTGGAATGCCAACGCTGATTGGTTCACCCAGCAGGGCCTAAAACAAAATTTTCGACACGTACCATGAAACCAGAACAAGTGGAGAGGGAAGATGGATGCAGCGACGATCCAGAGAGAACGAATGTGATGGTTTTGTTTGAGTGTTTTGATCATGAAGGCATGGAAAACAAGACGGAATGCAAAAAAGGTGGCGGCAAACAAGTAGTCGCTTCTGAAACATGATCGTAAACTGCCGAGAGCCATGATCAAGGTTGGCATCTCTAAAATCGACGCTGTGGTGAAGAATCCGCCAAGACGATAGCGCAAGAAATAGATAGTGATGACGGTGTATACAGAGTGATGGATCCATCCTGTAAGAATGTTGATCTGACGCTTATAATAGATGCTTCCAAGGCATAGGTCAAGTATCAGGTATGAAACAAAGTAACATAGAACAAGTGTATCCAGTGTGCGGTCGACTTGAAAGCTCTGAATATTCCATCCTGACTTCCAGAAGCGATAGAATCTCGGGATGGAGGCAAGCGTCAATCCTCCACTGCTCATAAACGTCAACAACCATGATATTTGCTTGTCAGTGGTAGCGAACTTGGTCTTGAGAGCTCCAAAGAAGAAAGTCAAGTACAGCGTCATGCTCAGGGCAACTCCCATCATGACGCTTGGTTGAGAAAGAGCTTCAGCTACCGAGAGCTTTGTGATGGCAACGTTCATGGTAGAGAAGAGATGGGGCAAATGAGCTGATTCTGAACTGTGAAAAAAACGCTTTGGGGTCTTTATATTGATAGAAAGTTACCATATTTGGGAATGTGAACATTGAAAGTCCCCCCCCTTGGATTGGGGCGAAAAAATTGTCTAGTTAGAGAACAAATGAAGTCTTTTAGAAAAGACAATGTGCACACAATCACGTCTAGTCAGATGTGTTCTGTGTCTAATTTAACTTTTTATTCAAACTAAAATAAATCACCGGGTGTAGTTTGCCACAGAGCCACCCGTTGTCCAGAATCCATCAAACGTGCCGGCTAATTAGAACCCCGCAAGATCGACATGTGCTTGAAACGATAGGATTGCGGCCTCGTTTCATAAAATCCAAATCACCCATGACGCTAAACACCTGAAATTCTCGCTCGCCATTAAAAGTAGCCACCGCCATATTCTCTCCTATCGTAGCGACTCCCAGTGCCTGTTTCAGTCATAGTACTCCATCGATTATCCATTGGTCGACTTTGATGGGATGGAGGAATCGGTGGCGGGTTGGCAAGGAAAGCAGGTGTCGTTTGGCTCCGTGTATATGTATTGGCTAACGGAGCACTTTCCGATAAAGGCATTGTACTAACTCTAGGTTGTGTTATCTTCCGATCATACGGCCCACTTGCTGACTGTACTTTTATGTTGGGCATGCTGCTTCTTCGCTTGTCATTGGCAGAATGTCTGTCTGAAGCAGGGATATATGGATCCGAATTACGTCGATGTGCTTCTTCAGTTTCAAGTTCGCTGTATTCGTCTGGATCATCATATATCACACCGGCCTGAGTAGCCTCCTCCCATGTTGAATCATCCGGATTTTCGTCCACTAGTTCTTTGCCAGAGTCTTCCCATTCATATTTTTCGTGAGTAGGCACAGGTGGTGCCATGTTGGCCAGTTCGAACACATCGTTCCCTTGTTCAAAGTGGTTGGGCCATTGCCGAACCTTTTCTGGTTCTGGTGTGTAATACTGCGTTTCTACAGATGGGCTTCTTGGATCCATAATGGCAGTGCCGTAACCATCGTGACCCCCATGCTTTGGATGCATGGGGTCATAAGAGCTCATCAGGCTGGTGTGGGCTTCCTGTGGGTACCTTGGACTGTTATATAGTTCAGAATAGTGTGAAGCGCTTTGGCTGTTAGTCTTGATCAGATTGAGTCTGCTGTCGTTATCCGTATCATTGTAGCCAATATCGTCATCCATGCCACCATATGCATTCATCAAAGGTTCAGAAGCAATTTGATCACTGTTAACTGTGTTAAATTGTAAGTTTAAGCCTTGACTGTCTTCCAACACCGCAACATGGTTGGTCTTGGTGCGATGTGTTTTCCGGTCCGTCTCTTTCTTGACTGAATCATGCATATTGGCATGATACACGTTGGGCAATAGATGTTTTACATCTTCGTGCACGGTCGGAACCGAAAGTTTGGTGAAACGTGAAGGTTCAGCAAAGCTGGATTTGAGGTGGCTCTGTCGACCGCTGGCATGCGCCTTTGCTATCACAGCCTCCTCCTCTCCTCTCCTTGGAATATACATATCAGCCTTGGTATCGAACTGCCTGGAACATAGGTACTTGAATAGTATTGTCAAGAAAGGTAGAGGGATCAGAGCGTATGAATGGATATGGCCGCCTTTCAAATTGAGGATGCCGATCATGACAATATGGAAGAGGATTGTACTGCTGAGCACACGGTTGAACACAGATCGCCACATACGGCCACCAGTCTCTATCTTCGTAGTGTATACGTACCTGTGTGTCGCAGCGTTAGCTATTTGCCATCAAAGCCATATTGTCAATGTAATTATTTCACACTTACAATAGCAAGTAACGGAAAGTCATGGTCGCAATGAAGAAGTAAGCCAATGTAAAGATTAAGATCAGGGGCGACATTACTGAGAATACCAAACCAACAGTGAAGAAGAACAAAAGAAGGTTGTAGTTCTGGGGGTATCCAAATTCCGGTGGTTTAGCTATTTCTTGAAGTTGTCGTGGACTAGGACGAGTGATAAGTTTACGGAGGGTAATGGTAACCAAAGGCACTAGCTGAGCTAAATCCATGGTAATACCCAAAGCTTTAGTGGTTTCCGTAGAGATCCAGAAGTTCGATACACTAGCCAAATTCATGGCAAGCTGGTTCACATTGCTGGACACACTTTCCACTAGATCCGCTCCAGTTCCTTGATGCACAATGATATTTCTGATCTGACCGTAAATCGCCAGGATCATATTGGAAAGACTGAAAATGCACAAGTTATTGATGATGAAGAAGGCGTACAGTTTGCTGAAAACTTGACGATCAAGAGAAGATTGACTGATGTAACCTTGCTGCTGAGAGAGGAAGCGTAACATCATAGGGAAGAGGATAAAGAAGAGTGAAAACACAATTGGAGAAAACCACTGCTCAATCAGACCGACCAAGATAGGAAAATTGGTAGCAAAGTTTGAATCTGGATCGACAAGTCGAAGCAAGTTTTTGATGTTGGATGTAGCAGATAATGCGGTGATAGGAATAATCCAAAGGAAAACCAATGCCCAGTAAATGGCGGTTCCAACAAGACGCTTGGTCCTTCTTACTGTGACATTTATACCCAAGTTGCCCCAAATGACATCTGATGGAGAAGGAGCCAACAATACCTTGGGTTTATCTAACTCCTTGGCGAAGGTTGTCTCGAAATGTTTTCCATCTGCTAGATGTCTTGCAACACTGTGGGCGACGGATACCTTGGAGAAAGCGAGCCAACCATAGTTAGCAGCTTTTGAGTCAGCAAGCTTGGCACGAAGTTGTTTGATCTCCTTTTCAAGATCGCTTGATTTCTTTGTGTAAAATTCAATAGCATCAACCTTTCTACCTCCACATCCAAGAAATCCACCCGTATTGATAACAGGTCGAGATTTTTTCTTGCCTTTTCCATCTGCGAGGAAATAGACTAGCTTAACGAGGGCTCAGTAAGATCCAATGGCCTAGACAAAAACTTACCTCCTAAGTAGGAAGATAAAGAGATTTCTAATTCTTTGACTGCTTCTTCGTGTTCAGTCACCAAATTGCTCAATTTTTCACTGTTATGACCGATACTTGCTTCCGAAATATGTGACTGGATACCAATGCGGTGTGCCCACGTACGTAAGGTGTTGTCGCTTTGGCATTCCTCGGGGACGTTCATGATAAGGATGGATTTCGAATAAACAGCATTGACGTATTCATGACTGGTGAAAAACTTCTGACGAAGACGGACATAAGCGCCATAACCACGATAGAAAAAGAAAAAGATGGACAGTGTAAATATCCAAGTGACAGCAACGTGTGCCCAATACCATGTATAATTGGCATGAGGTGATGTTTTTCCATTGACATTATTGATACTACTGAGAGACAAGAAGTCGATGCTTACTCCAGGTGGCCAGACACTATCAAATTGCTCAAGTTAGTTTCGTTCAACTTGCACTACTGTTCTTATCAACATTATCAGATGCTCACCCTGTCCTCGATGTTGCGATGACGTTGAGGGGTATCAAACCACAGACTCCAACAAAAGTCATAACGTATAGCGTATGTCGAAATATTCGAAGAATCTTCAAAAACATGTAAGCGTCGAACCCAACCTTATCTAGCAAAACATCGTCGTCGGTGTGCAGTACAGGCTTGATCCAGTCGAATAAACCATTACCGACCTGCGGTGGGGTTCTCATCCTGTAAAATAGGGGATCATAAGCAAACAAAGCTCTTTTCACTGCGATCTATTTGTAGAGCGGGGCTGAGAGTATACGTACTGGTCTGTCCCGAGTTTTGATTTTGGCGCGTAAATTACTATTTTGGTAGAGAACAAGGTTACTTTAATTTTAAGTGCCCCTGAAATGAACATGAGACATTTTGGCGAAGTAAAAACTCCAAGACGTACATGAGTTTCTCGGACGAAGCAGCTGAAAGCCCATGACAACACCAATGGAAATAGCAAGATTAAGGCCAAGCTGTGTAGCCATGCCTTTAACATCGAGCGAAGCATCTTGTGAGCGCTGAGTGTCGAACGTAACGACCGAGCTCATGTTTTATGATGTACGAGGTCGCTCTTGAGAGGAATATAAGAGACGAGATGAATGGTTGTGCCAATAGACGGAAGAAGAGGAAAGAGGTTCTATGACCAACAAACAGGATCAAATAAAAAAAGCACTTGTGTTGTGTTGCACAGGCGGAGATGAGGATTGAGCCATTTTGGTGCCAAAAGTCAGCTTGAAGGCAATTTTTAGATTCAGTGGGGGGTCACACCTTTTAGCCAAGTCGAAACAGAGGTGTTGGCGAAAGGTTCACGGAAAAGGGCCCTGCTGCAAGTCAATATACGGCTAAAAAGCACTGACCATCATAATTAACCTTTTTTTAACTCAGGATAAAGTCGTGGTCAATGACCAATGACATACGTCAACAGCTCGTATATGTCCAACAAATAAATCAGCCGAATCATAGCTTTTTTTTTCTTTCTTGATTTTAAGACATTGACCAAACAAAATGGTGCACTCTTTCCGACATCCAAGACTGCAAGTGCGTGCAGGCACAAGCATAGAGACTATGCAAAAGGTAGTGGTAAACGACGACGCCAACCCATTTGAGTTGAATTCCGACTCATTCAAAGGGCGTGGTGTGGTAAGGGTCCGCGAGTACACAGGCGTGAACAAAGCAGCTGCTCCGTCCTCAAAGTATTTCGATGAACATCCGGACAAGTTTTCCATACAGATTCAAGGGCGATTTTTGACTCCCGCCACGGCCGACGATATCGTATTTGGCAACACTTTCGACGCTCCCTTGCGGTTACCAACAGGGTCTTCCATCGCCATGAACTTTGCAAAATGGTTTGATCCAGCGATAGAGTTAGATTTATACGCCGATAAGCCCACAGCCTTTAGTCCATTGGTCGTCACTATGAACACACTCAACGTCCAAGTTAAACCTGATACTCTTCCACCATGGCCATCCCCTTCTGGCGAACGGATAGAAGAAGATCCATCCATATTTGATATTGGAGCTGGACAAAGGCGTAAGGCGCTATGCGATCAACATAAGAGGAAGAGTTTCGAAATTACACCTGACATGGTGTTTTCCATGGACTTTTACAATGAGTATTTGGATTTTGACAAGGTAAGGCTTATGAAAGTCCGGAGCTCCATATTGAAAACTAAAAGATGTTCCCTCTCAGTGTGCTATTCATATACCAGGCTTTGAGATACAAGTACTAAAATACTGGGACGGTCAAGTACGTTAAAGCTGATGAAACAAACACCAATGTACAACTGTTATTGATCAACTCTTTCTAATAGCCTCTACGATTCATTGCAAAAATGAGAGACGATAGTGCTACATTCTTTATAATTGAATTCACTCTAGTAGATGAACAAGAAACGGACGATAACAAAGCGGAAGACAGTCAACCTATAGACACTGATATTGACTAGAAACGTAGATTTGCTTCTGCAAGTGCTCATCTAGAGAATCTTGTATGCCGTTTTGAGCAGTTCTTTTTGAACATCTTTCCGTATTATTTCAACCGTTTCTGAAACAGAAGGAAACTGTATATTTGGTCTATAACAAACCTGTTCAATAATGCGCACTTTGTTAAATAAATCATCGTATCATATCACTTACCTTTCATCATTGAACTGTATGGTCTCAATTGGCAATACCAATCTTGAGGTGCCTAGAACAGTGCATTAGCATACATGTACATTTTTGATGAGAGGATAACTCTAACTACAACTTACTACTGATAAAGCAGCCCTCCCACTTGCCATCGGATGCATCTTTCAGGCTCGGGAACATCCATTTTACGGGAATGCTGCGCTCTTCGCATACACGCAGGACCATTTTCATGATTGTTCCTAGTAAGACACAATCCAGTGACGCTGTTACCAATGTCGGCGACCCATTTTCATTGATGACAGCAAAGAAGTTGGACGCCATTCCTTCATAGACGTGTCCATCATGATCCGTCAATAGCACTTCATTGGCATTGGGAGACTTTTTCTTTTCCAGAGTCTGCCGTTCTCTACAAAGGAATAGAGGATGCTTTAGCTGGGTAGCTGGCCATCTGGTTTCGCTACATCGATTACATACCTAACCCACTGTGAATCTTTTGCCGCTGCATGATGTCGCGGTGATCCTTGAACATCGACAGCAACTCTTCCGCTAGGAGGTGATTTTAGCGGGGTAAAATGTGCTGCCAAGGAGACCTGCGGTGGCTACGGAAATGGAACGTTAGACGAGTGACAGAACCCAATGACAACTAGCCAGTCTTCAACTACACATACATCAAGATTGTACCCACAAAGAAAAGAGACTTTTGTTTCATGAATTTTCCCGTCCTCCTCTTCCACTTCTGCATAATACTTCTGCAGGCCAGCACGTAGCATAGGAACGATGCGGTCTTCAAATTGTTTTTCATCTCGGAACACAGATAGATCTTGAACCACGGATTCCGGCTCAGGCTGTTCTTCGTCCTTTGAAAAAGACATCAGTCTCAGCGAGTTCGAGGTTCTGAAGATATGTTGCTTGAGCTCGGCCACAGACGTTCGGCTAATCGTTCGAGCACCAGTGTAGGCACCTAAAGTCGATGCAAATCAGTCTCTGCTATCTACTAGCGTTCGTTACACGACGACAACTACCTCTTGGATACGAAAGATAGAACTCATTGGGGTCGTTATGGTTGACTATGAACCTGTATTTAGCCTCGGCTGGGGGTGCCAAAGGGTTTATCTGCTCAACCACCACTAAACGCGAATGAACGGGAGACGCACACTATTAGTTGGAATGAATGAAACAAAAAAATTACTAATGCTACAAAGGAAATTACTCACAGCTCTTTGGGTGAGGTAAATTGGTTGTGGATCCCATGAAACGTCGAGTGAATGTCTTGCCTATCAGAGTGGTTGTTGCAGTGGCCGGTTTCCTAGCGGAGACTGAGGCGAGAAACATGCTCCACATCAATTTTTTCGCCAGCCTTGTTTAAAAGTTCGAAAGCCTTTGTGATCACCGAAACTATCGCTTTGATCCTTCCCACGACAGCACACAGACGATAGCTCCGATAAATTAACACTGAATAACAGCTGTGAAGAAATACCGGCCCTCATATACACGGTTAGGACGATGTCTGTGTTTCATGAATCGCATGATAGCTGATGAAATCCGCAGCACACTCCATTGGATGGACAGCGTGTCTGTGATAATCTCTATGCAGCAATAACATCAGGTGCTATAAATGAGCTGCACCACACGCTAAATGGGTTGACTATCTCGGTAACGTTCATACACAGAAAATGACCAAACATTACCCGGGGTGAGCATGGCCCTCCTACCCGAGTGAGCATGGCCCTACCCGAGTGGACATGGCCCGTCTGTCATACATGATGTCAAGGAAAATGAACAAAGCGTCTCTATTATTCAAAACAAAATGGAATGTACTATTTGAAAATCGTAAAATATTATACATTTTACTAGTCTTCATCATCATCGATTGAGAAATTGGATTTGTTCGGCAGTAAATTCTTGCGAGCTCCATCGCGAGAGGACTGTCCGGGATATCGTTCGTTTCCGCTATCGTCGTCTGAATAATCTTCAGCCGCGAAAAGAGTGGGAGTTTCCACCACCAGCTCGTCCCTATTATGCATGTTAGTTATGAAGCTGACGGTAAAAAAAAAAAAGAAAGGCATAAACAGAAACTTACAATTCATTGCTGTCGTCTCCGTCTTGTGGTATTTTGAGACGCGGACCACCACCTCGTAAACCAGTCTTGCCAATGAGTTTACTAATGAACGTTGGGCGAGAACCTAATCCAAGTCGTGCACCTCCACGTCTGCTTGATCGGTACCAACAGAACCCGGCAATACCGGCAAAAAGAATAACAACAATCAAAGTTGATGTACCCCTAATGGCAAGTATGTTAATGCAAACATTCTCATCTAACGATGCATAAGCCTCGGTGCTTACCAGTTGTAATATTCACTCCAAGGGTCATCATCTTCATCTTCGTTGACCTCTCCCTCCCCTTCTCCATCGCTTGTTTCCGGAGAACTTTGAACGGGATCTGAGGATGGTGCGGGAATCTCCTTATCCTCGTTTGGCTGTGGTCCAACCCAGCTAGGAGTATCTTTCACAGTTCCATCGCTGACGCCAATGAAGCGATTGATCATGTCCAACATTTCAACAGGTTTATCGTATGGAACCATGTGCGATGCATCTTTGACTAAGACATATGTTAAATTTCGAGCCGTGGTGTTGTATCCAGCTATTTTGTCTCCTATATGCCACTCTTGAGCGGTAGATCCCTACGACATTTATATGAGTACCCAGTGACCAAGTACAACATCCGATGACTATTTAACGTTACCTGGAATCCCTTGGCACCACCCCATGTCAAATTGCCAATAAGGTACTCGGTACCGAGAGAGTTACAAATTAAATCTTTGTCACCGCTAATAATCATAAGAGTAAGAACGACAGGATGCAATGATAGTCACCATAGTGTATTTTATCGCTTTCCTACCTGAATAGCAAGATTGGGACTTCTTCCAGAATATCAGGGAGCAACTACGGTTCGCCAGTGCACATTAGTACATGCACATAAGGTACTGAGAAAAATACTGAACATATATACTTACATAATACGATGGCTGGCTCTCATCATAATCCAAAGCTCTGCCGACAGCACCAGAGCATTCTGTCCAACCAAGCATTTGCTTGTTAGCGTGTATTGCTTGTACAACGCTCTTACTCTGATTAACAATGGTCAATCAACATATGTTTCCACTGAATTCAATTGATTTTGACCAGCATATGCTACTTACGGTCAGATACTTTGTGACATCGTGTAGTTCATGTGGCCAAGTTATACCGCATTGTGGGGAGGGCTCCTTTG
The DNA here is from genome assembly GCF_025399195.1 of Umbelopsis ramanniana AG. Classification (NCBI taxonomy): domain Eukaryota; kingdom Fungi; phylum Mucoromycota; class Umbelopsidomycetes; order Umbelopsidales; family Umbelopsidaceae; genus Umbelopsis; species Umbelopsis ramanniana. The sequence goes on along the minus strand of NW_026252098.1, from coordinate 203,506 downwards.
TCATACGAATATCATATTGATTAATGCAATAGAAATGATCATCTTCCCTGAGGTATGCAATGACAATAAGTACAATTCCGAGTGTGTTCGCAAATATCAGATGCTTGAAAACCATGCCCTACATGTAGGTGGTGCTGTCAATTGTGTCGGACAAAATCTGCTCACAAACACCGATTGAGATCAGCTCCTGTCTCTCCAACGATGCTCTACAGTATTCCAAGTGCTCACTAGCAATCGTCTAGTGATAGAATGCTATTTAGATTGACTCACGACACAAGCGTTCACAATCCAATGCTTATAATCATACCTTGTATTGACCCTTCAGAAGATTCTCTCTTAAGGCAAAGTCGTATGAAGCCTCATACTGTTCATAAAGTGAGCGATTTTTCCTTGATATAAAAACGCGCATTTGGGATGAATTCATACCTGATGCAATGGCGATATCCATCCATTTCCTATAGCTAGTCCTCTTAGATCATACTGAAATTTCTTCGGTAAATGATACAAAGCCAATTTACCAGAAGTGAAAAGAAACGTAAATGGGTATCCACCGCTTCTGAAGAACTCACCTTTTTTGTGCCAGCCGCTTTGTTTTGCTGCAATAGATGTTGTGCAATGTATGGTATATAAGTGCCGGCAAAACTCTCTCCTGCGATGTAGAGCTGGTTTCATATTGTTAGTATTACCAAGTCTTCAATATACGATAAGTCACTTCGACTCACTTCGTTGGTAGTCCTTTCAGGGAACACTTCAAAGAACAAGTCTAAGAAAGTGTTGAAGCTGATTGCCATCTCCGTCATGTTCTTCACATAACTATCGGTATTTGCGAAACTGAATCCAGTTCCCACTGGCTGGTCAACTGTGTGATGTCGATTAGCAGTGTGCGTCGCATGAGAAGGAAACTTCAAATGCTTACCAAAAACAATATTGGCATGATCCTGCCAACCTCCTGGGTTAATGTCGACAGTCATATCTGGGTTGACGCGATATGGTCCATTCTCCAAAAACATTCCATCCATGCTAAAGAAAACAAAATTGTTTTAGCTGTATGAAATTGTTATCGTGCGGTCGAATGTCTTTATCCTGTTTACCTTGAACAGCCAGGGCCACCATTTAGCCAAATGACCTGGAGGTGATAAGTTAGCCTTGTACGTAATATATGATGCGTTCAGCAACTCTGAATGGCTCTCTTACTAGCTTGTTGGATGACTTGACGTTTTGGCTGTTCAGCAGCCAAAAGAATATGTTGGCGTTGTGCTCCGGTGAGATCTCTATATGTCTAGTAAAAAAGGGTATTTTGTTATAATCACAGACGCTCATTTAGGTTATATTTTATTTCTGACTTACCCTGCATACTGTGTCATGTTACCGAGATCAGCGATGCCTGGCAACGCCTTGATGCGATAGTCTTCAGCTACATTGAGGCAATTCCAGGCATTAGTGATACAGTTACAAATGTATATAACAAAATACCATATGAACGTAAATCAAAGTATAGCTCACCTTCAGCAGCATGTACAAAGTGATTTGCAGCGTGGAAGGAAGCTATTGACCATAGCAGGCTGCTTAATCTGAGTAGCCTCATTGGTATACAAGTAACAGTTCTTCAAGCACAGCAAGGTCCGATCAGTCAAAGTTCCCCTTTGAGTGCCAAGTTTGATTAGCTGTGTGACTTTCAATTTTCAGTCGGCGGTGCCAAAAATATTCGCTATGCCAAGTGTCAGATTTCAGTACCTTTTCAAAAAAGTTACCGTGAGTGATATGCAATACGTTTGGGATCTGAATGGAGGCAAAAATATATTAAGAACATATTTTTTCCAAAAAAGCAATTCGTTGAAAAACTATGTGAAGCATTTAAGGTGCACTCTACTACTTTGTAAATGCTATATGGTAGCTTCAGACAAAAGGAGTATTTTTAATAAGTGCAACTCAACAGGATTCAGATAAGAGGAACATGATGTTTTTTGATTGAGAGGTTGATAATACAATGAATAAGAAATGCTTTGGTGAACCATTGATATAAATCACAGAAATAATTTAAAATATTAGACGTTCAGCTGCCTAACAATTGTCTACATATCTACCGACATCAGGACGCGTCTAGCCGCAGCGACATCCGATATTTCTTGATGCCCATCTCCACGTTGGGTCCTGTGATCAGAACCAGCTTTGGACGAAATTTTCTGTGTATTAATATTGGCGTTTAAGCTATTCTGAAACCAAGAAAGAAATCAATGAAAGTTTTCGACGATGATCCTCTGAAGCCTTCTTGCTTACAACACTTTGCGATGGAGAGATCGTGTTATCCGAGTCATCGCTGGATTCGTATATTAATTTCTGAGCTGTGATGGATAGTATTTTATTTATGAAAAGGCGTACGAGCCCATTAGATATTTATATTTGTTTAATAAGAAGCGGTCGTTGCACTATTACCTTCATTGTCACTAGAAGCTTGACCCGCAGGTCTTGAGTTTGTGACAGAAGAGGGGCCACCATCAGAGTGGACGGATTTCCAGTGCTTTTGATTGGATTCTTGTTGAGCATCCAAGTCTAATGCGTCAACCCCTCTTCGCCGCTGTGGATCCTGGAATACTTGTTGTCTAGAAACAAGTTTCATGGGAGTACCGGGTAGGGGTACAAATGTAGGTGAGATTGGAGGATCTTCTACTTGTGCTGAACCAGTGTTAATAGCAGGCAAGTTGGCCGCTTTTCCTTTAAACTTTATAGCATTTTCATACTGAGAAGGAGCCCCCAAAGGTTGTGTTGAATGGTTTGGTGGAGAAGTTGCATCTGTGTGATAACCGGCTTCAGTAAAATAATCTTGTGGCTGTCTTGCGTTCAGACCGTGTTTATTCGCCATGAATTGTTCGTAAGCGTAACCGCCTGGGGGTTTTCTGCTTTGCTCTTCCATTTCCCTTTCTCGCTCAATAGCCCTTTGCTTTCTTCGTTGTCTATCCTTTCTCCACCATAGAACTGCTATCAGTAGACCAATAACAAGAATCGCGCCGAAAATGCACAACAAGATGATGATCGTAAGGCTATAGTTGTGTGCTCCATTGTTGTATTTTTTCAGGAGCTCAGCCATGCTTTTACTTTCATCATCGGCGGTAGCTGGAGAAGCTGTTGTAGTTGAGGAGGTGATGCTGGATGGGGTGGCTGTTACATAGATTGTCTGGGTCACAATGAGCGGGTTTTCCATGGAAGATGTAGGTCCCAGTGCGTCCGCAACGATTTTGACAGCGCTTTGTTCTGCGCTTGGAATAGGGGTAGCAGATGAAGGAATGAAAGTAGAAGTTATCGACGGAGCATTCAAGGTCGACGGTCTTGTAGGTGGGACAGATGATTGAGGGGCATCATCGTTCATGACCAAGGTTTGGCGCTTTGGAATATCATTTAGCTCATTATGCTCAGCACTGAGCATTTCTATAAGGTCATTGAGAAGCTTTTGAGCATCTGAGGCGGTTCTCCCATCCATTCGATGGTGAATGGCGCGCAATATATCTTCTCCAAAAACATCGATATCGGACATGGAGGCGTTATTGGTATCTGTATATTAAAGTGGAAATACAGCAGTGGAGAAACTGAGTCAGTGCAAAGAAATGGTTACTAGGTGATGAATTAAATCTTTACTCACCTGCCCGGTCGACGGTAGACATAATTGTTTATAATGTGCTTATAATCAAGAAAATGACGGTATTGATGAAAGGCACAAACGTAAGCCCTTGAGGTATATGTGGAAGGAAGAGCCGCTTAAAGTTTTAGGAAAAAGAAAGGGAATGACTGATTTTACTCTTTCGTTGGGAAAGGAAATGATAAAGAAAATAAATTAGAAAGACGTAGTTTGTAAAACAAAAGACAAAAAAAGTTTTATAAAATTGAGATTCTGTCAGTTTGTTCGAGCTAGTTGCATGTAAGGTAAAATTGTATACTTGACCGTCAGTCATGCGGTATATCAGGAACCGCATAAACATGCAAACGATAGGATGGTGAACGGAAGATGTGCCAGCAAATTGTACTTGCTACTGATTGGAAGATTTGCTGATACTCTGTGTACGTTTTGTATGATCGACGTACAGTCCTTTCACAGTTGAAATTAGCATTGGCAAACTTTGAAGGAGGTGCTTGAGTCAAAGATATCTTAGCTACAATTGAAATCGGCTCTACAGTCAATACTATTTTAACCATCCATTACTGAAGTCAGACGACTCGGTCAACGAATCGCATACAGATTCGATTTTATCTTGTATTCCTCTCTCTTTGATGCCAAGGATCATACATGACAAAGAACGTTGTAGTTCTGAAATGTACGTAAAAAATATGCCAGGTACAACTGAAAATGTCTTGGACGGATTCATGACACCTTCCCTGACACCGTATTTTGGAAACCTTTGTTGATAATGGCATTTTGAATTTAAAAGCATGGCAGGTCCGTTTTCTTAAATACAATTTGTAAATCATTGGATGAAACTGTCGAAAAGGAATGTATTGTATCAAATGCGAGAGAAAAAAAAAAGCTGATTTTACCAATTTACAAAAAGTCAAGAAATGTGAATGCATGTGGGACGAACGATGGGTGACAAAAAAAAATAAGAGGGGATAAGCTACAGGGTGATATGGTACTAGATACACATGTGATGGAGTCTAGTGATTGGGATCTTCTTTGTCGTGTTGATTACAAGTTGCAGATAATGGAAGCTTAGTCTATGGCTCGTGCTTTTTGTTGCTTTCTACTTGAATAAGTTGACGATGAGGCGCCATCGTTGATCCCACTGGAACCCTTTCGAGTTGAGTCGGTTCTTATGGTAGGAGAAGGTGAAGCTGATCGGTCATTATTACGGTTTCCTTCCAATTGGAAGTAACTGGGCGTACTAGCCAGATCCATGTCTTGTAGTTTGATACCTCCAAGATCACCGCCTGCTTCTGCTGGCTGTTCAATGATGTCGGGAACACGCTTCACAACAACTCCCTGGGCAACGTCTGCACTGGTACTATTACCATTGGGCGTGATAAATTCACCGCTTTCGGTCATAGGTAAATAGGCATATGCTCGTTCACCCATTTCAGACCAATCGACTCCCATCATCTCAGCTTCGTCATTCAATCGCAATCGAAGGAATGGGATTTTGTTGATAACGACGAGGATGATGTAAGTAACCACAAATGACCAAACAGAGACCGTTACGATTGCAGCCAACTGAATAGGGACTTGGATGAAATTTCCATCCAACCAGCCACCAAGAGGAACAGTGTCCCCTTCGTTATAAGAGAGAGCGATGACTTTTTGCTGAGCAAAGATACCGGTCAAAACGAGGCCGACAAGTCCTCCAATATAATGTACTATATAGACCAAAAAAGATCAGTTGTTGGACGTTGAGTTTCGTATTGCATACTGGTAAAATAAAGTTACGTACCAGCAAATACGTCCAATGCATCATCAAAGTGGTATTTGTGCTTATACTGAACAGCCAAATTACAGACGATGGCTCCAATAGCACCAAAAGCCAAGGCGCTACTGCTTGATACAAATCCAGAACCTGGTGTAATAGTCGCGAGTCCAGCTACAGCTCCAGTACATAAACCGATCATACTCCACTTTTTGGTAAGGCGATAGTCCATTAATACCCAAACAATGGCCGCTACACATCCTGACAAATGTGTTCCGATGAGTGATTGAACTGAGCGTGCGTTTGCTGCCAAAGCGCTGCCTGCGTTAAAGCCGAACCATCCAAACCACATCATGGCGAGTCCCAAGAAAACAAACGATACATTGTGAGGCGTATTAGCGTTTTCGTCGTAGTCTCGTCGTTTGCCGACCACCATAGCATACGCTACAGCCGCTAAACCAGAAGAAATATGTACAGGGGTGCCACTGTACGTCGTGAGAAAGTCAGTTGTCGTTGCAAATCGGGTTATCTGCCCATGATTCAGCATACGTACCCAGCAAAGTCCATAACGCCGAGGGTTGCAAGCCATCCATTGCCAGCCCACACCCAATATGTGATCACATCTAATCGCGATAGTCAAAAAAGTAAAACGTTCAGATAAGGTCGAAAAAGGAAACCGTAATATGATAGGCGGAAACCATCACTCACCATATACCAAAGTTGACCATACGAAGAGGAAAACGATTGCAGGTCCAAGCTAAATACATAATATATTTTCATGAGCTGTGTACAAGGGTGATAAAGCTATCATATACTCTACTTACCGACATACGTTCAGCAGCGGAGCCGAAGGCAAGGGCTGTGTTTTAGATGGAGTCCAAAAAATAAAAGGTCAGTCACAAAAAGCCAATTCGTCAAAACTCGGCGGGATAGATAGACGTACCAGGAGTAAGGCAGGCAAACATCATTTGAAAGATCATGAAGCAGCCAGCTGGTATAGTTTGGGCGGTAACATGCGGTGCTATTCCAACGCCTCTCAATAAGAAGTGGGCTATGACATGTATGGTGAGACTTGACTTTGTTGGTCATTCCATGTGATAGATCGATTTTTTTTTCCTTTACCTGTGTCGCCAATAAACGGTCCTCCCGTTTCAGAAAACGTGAGTGAATATCCAATCAAGTACCACTGCATGGAAGGAAAGAGGCGGTATGATTAATGTTCGTTCTGGGTGAGTATCAGCGGATATGTCAGTGAGTTAATACCTGGAAGGAGACAACTGCGACTGCTAGCACGGTGAGATACATAAGTGACAAGGCATTTTTTGCTCTAGCTAAACCAGCATAGAAAAAACCAAGTCCCGGGCACTGAAGAAAATATCGTAAAGTCAGTATAACAAGAAACGTTGTATCAACAGCTGAGAGGTTGCTCAATCCATTACCATGATGAAAACAAGTACTGTGCACATCTGGATGCAGGCGCCGGAAAAACAATTAGAACGGGGTACGATGTTAGACATGAGAACGGCATCATCATGAAGGTGCACAAACCATAACCCAGGCTGTATCTCCAGAATTCATCAATTGTGTCGCAGGGTCTGCCATAGTGGAGTATGCAAAGAAAGGATAACAGAAGAAGAAACCACTTCGTCACTACCGAAATGCCTCGGAAGACAAAGGGAGATCAGTCGGCGTGATTGGCTTAACTGGGTTTAAATATTTATCTCGTACTGATAAGACATCGTGGATTTAATCATCTTATCATTGCGCTTTAGGATGTCAATTTTACAAACAAATTTTACTTCGTGTCGGCATTCATCGTGCAATTTCTATTCATTGCCTTGATAGATTTTACGTTTCTCACGGCTGAATTATTCTGTAAATGAGGTTAAATCGTTAAACACATCCCGCGTGAGATATGTGTTGCGGGGAGCTGGTTTTACCGGAGAAAGACCAGTATACGGTAAGCCATGCAGGATTCCCGTAGCGCTCCGGCTGCAAGGTGATTTTCTTTTATTGAATACCGTAGGATCGCAGAAGCGTTCCTTTCCGTTATACACAATATATAGATATATATGAAATGGAATAATAGGAGAAGGTGAAGTACATAACAGTTTGGCCAGGGTATATCAATTTCTACTGTGGACATACGTTTTGAAGATAAAATAAAATGAAGGGAATGGGGAAAAGGACATGATGGCAAAAAGCAAAAAGTATATTAAAAAAACAGGCTGGGGTAAATTTTCGCAGTGAGCTGGGCTGGTCTACTGATTCTTCTTGGTTTCAGCAGTTTCTTCTTCCACAGCCGTGGTTATATCTTCGTTATACTCAATGGTCTTAACCATGTACGATGCGAAACGATGGCCATATTCTGAAGGCTTGACAGCCGAAATGCCATGCTAAAGAGTTCAAAGTGTGGTTAGCGAAAAAGATTCATACCACCCACCAACTGGGAATATAATTTAATAAGCGATATAATTTCATACCTTGTCAAGGGTCATGGACTTCCAATAGTGCTCAGATTTCTTCTTCAAGTCGTACGGAGTTAAGATATCAATGATACCCATAAAGTATAACTGGTTAGTGGGCATGTCACTTTCGTCAGTCGATCGGAATCCACCATCGTCTGAATAAAATGCACTACTGCTGCGACTAAAAGAGAGGGTAGCGTTAAAATGAGACCGATATGGAAAAATTCAAACGCGTACTAGTGTTACTTACTCGTCCTTCTCATTTTGAAGTTCAGAAATATCAATACGATTGAGATTTGTGTCACGGATGGCCTTTCGAACAACTTGAGCTTTGCTTTGACGTCGCTTCATAACCGAAGCATGTCTTTCTGCCGTCTTAGTATCGGGCTGGAAGGTTTGTAGTGTTGAGTCACGAATGTTGTCCTTGTTACCACGAATCATATCATGCACTCCTATCAACAGACTATAGTCCATGATATTCAGTCGCGTCAAGAGCTGAAGAAGGAGGGCAATTATTTAAAGTACAAAAATAGGAGTAGATAGTTAGTGCTCAGCTTTCATTTTATAATATCGCAGGAAGGTGTGCACGAGGTTTAAAAACATACCCTGACATCAAGAACCAGTTGCTGAATAAAGAGACGTCGTTTGCGAGGACCCAAAGCAAGCTTTCGACCCTTCTTTTCCCAGTTCAGATCCTTCATAACAGCATTTGGATTTCTTTGAATCTCTTCTTCTGCAAGAAGACGGCCATATTTGGAACCCTAGCATGATGATCATAGCGGTTAGGTATAGTTTCTAATTCATGTTTTAAATATTGCAGGTGTCTTACCTTCAAATCAAACGTTTCATGTACATCCTTATTGGGAGGGAAAACGTTGGCCATAACTACGAAATGGATCTTTCTACCTCGAGGCAGCTTAACGCGATGAAGTCCATAGTATCTACAAAGTAAAGTGTTTGGATGGCTGTTGACATGCTATTAATAGAACAAACAACAGGAGCAAATTGGACGAATGTTGAGAAAAGGTCAGTAAGCAAAGTTTAAAAAACTTTCAGTATCCTTAAATTATTTCTTACTTCATGGTACTCTTTTAAAATGCTGCGCATGAACTTGTGCTCCGTATGACTAATGGTTTTAATAATGAAGCGATAGTCTCGAGAGTAATAAAAGAAGCTTCCACTCTTGCCGGGTGAACCCAGTTCGGACAGAATGTATTTACTGGTGAGCGAAATCTAGAAGAGAGAAAAAAAAAAAAAGAAATTGGGATTACAAAAGGAGAAGGGAAACATGGTGGATGCATATACTTTTTGTTTTGTGTCCCTACCAAATAGTCGGCTGGGTCGATGTTAAACTTTTCTCGAATTTGTCGGAAAACCCAAGGTGCATAATCTTTGAATTTGAAGTCATATCTTGCTCCAGGAGTCAATTCATTACCGGTACTGATAGAATGGAAAAGACAATAAGATAAGGAGTGATTAGTAAAAATGGCATGAAATGTAATTTGTGACACAGCTATTTTTTTTTATACATACACATCAAAGACAAGCTTATGCGCAGCAAGAAAGTCTTCATCAGCGAGGGGATGACTTGGTTTCGCACTAACTCGCCCAACCTGTTGGAATTAATTTTGTTGCGTAAGCAGGAGGTAACATATTGGAATGGGTGTTTGGGATGATGATCAAGCAGTATAGGGGGAAGGCTTAGGCAGCTACATAGGAAAAGAAGAAAGAAAGCTTACGGCAATGCGAATACCAGTGAGCATGTTGTACATGAGGACGTAGTTCTGATGACCTTCGGCGATGCGAATACCGATAATAACTCTATCATCATCGTCGTCGCGTCGCCTTCTGGATAGCCGTTTAAATGATTGTCTTTTGCGAGAAGCTGGCGTTAAGTCAAGGTCTTCGCTAGGTATGGCATCTGGCCCTGTTGTATTACGACGAATGACAGGGCGAACTTTCGATATTCTTTTGGTCAGCGAAGTGGATGTTTCAGGGCTAAGAGTGGTATCTGATTCAGGGGTGGCCACTATGGGCTGTGATAACGACTGTAAAACATGGTTTGCTGTTTTTGACCTACGCGGTCCACTAGGTATCTTCTGTAATTCGGGTAAAGAGTCTTTTCTGGAGGGTAGATTTTTCAATTGAGGTCGAGGTGTGCGAGCGGTTCCAGAAGCGGCATCCAAAGTATTTTCAACATCAGGTGGATATTGGTCAACATTTCCTTGGAATAGGGTGGAAGATGTTTTTGAGTCTCTACTCAATAAATCTTGATGTGAAGGAGTGACAATGGCAGCGGCAGACATGCCGGATGATTGAACGAATGAAGAAGCAATGGATTAAGAGGAAGGCCAACGAAAAATAAGCCTCCTGTTTTGTACACCCCAATGAAACTCAGAGAGAGCATGCTTTTTTTTTTTTTGTATATAATTTTTTATTCTTTTCTAAATTGCAAAATTGCGCATGGCCAATTAAGGATATCCAGGTTTCCAAGCTCGCGGTTTAACAGAGACTATACTTGTCTCGAGCTCATGTAATATCCACGCCATACAGAGTAACCAGTACGTTTGTAAAATCCTACGGCTTCGACCCAATCAACATAAGAATTCTTGACGCCCCTTCGCTTAAGCACTTCGTTTGCATAAGCAACAATGCCAAGGCCGATGCCTCTGCCTCGTTGTTCATCTGCAACGCCGACACAAGACATACCACCACAATCGTCTCCATATAAGGCCGAGTCGGACCATGGCACGTCACTTCTTCTTGGATGAGAACCACAAGCTGTATACAGGACAAGACTTCCCACGATCTTACCGTCCTCATCTCCTTCCCTGGCAACAATCAGGTCTTGGAAGTCACCCAATTCGGCGTGGTGTTGATAGGTGCTCAGCCAGAAGTCAAAGTACCTTTCTTGGAATGCCAAAAGCTCCCATAGTCGAGAGGGCGTTATGCGGCTGAAATGTATATTTTCCTTCTTCATGCGATTGCTGATGACTTGGTCAGTTTCGTAGTTAGTCAAGTCTTGGATGAGATCCCAAACTGGTTCCTTAGACATAACCCAGCCGCGGTTTTTGAAAAAATCCAGAGTCTTTGGACCTAGATTTTCAGGTACACCACAAAAGAAGCGAGGGTAAATGCCACCGAGCTGGACGCTTTGTATGTTTGGTAAACTTCTCAGCCTGTGCATTCCAGTTTCGTGCAAAAGGATGCCAGCGCCTTGACCCCGGTGCTCGGGAGATACCAAAATAAGACTCAAGTGACCTGTCACTGTCTTTTTTTCTGAAGTAGCAAAAGTAGATGCAAATCCAATGACTCCATCAGTCTTCAATCGAATGACGTAGTGCGCAGGGTTTGGTCCGTTGGTCAATACGAAGCCAAATTTTTCAGCAGAGAGGGGCCAGTCCGGCAGACAAATGTCCCAAAGCTTCTTGACTTCATCAAAGTCACGTTTTTCGTCATATGATGCAATAGACCATTCATGTTCAGGTTGGGAGTCATACTGGCCGATACCTGGCAGAGATACCGGTAGCTTAGATGTCGCTTGAATTTCGCCAAAAATAACCTTGACTGCAGCTTCATGTGCAGGAGGGGTATATTCGTATGTGACGAGGTATGTATCAAGTTCTGGAAATACCATTAGGTCATAAGGATTAATGACGGCAGTGACGATAACCGGCCTTCCTGAAGCAATAGCACGCTTGACCATGACCTCTTGGAAGGGATGCAAATTTGCATTGGCGGTACCAATAATAATAGTAGCCGCTTCGGAGATGGCCTTTTCAATCTCAGAATCAGTGTGTTGGTCCTCATAGAAAGTAATGTCAACAGTATTCTCATGGCGTTTGACAATGCTTTGATAGAAAGAAGCAAATGGATTCGGCTCTGAATCAATGGCAAGCGTCAGTGGCACATGGGCAGCCAAGAAAAGAAGCTTCTCCGATTTAGGTAACGCCAGTGGCAATATGTTGGTGCGATCGCGGACAATGGTTGGAACCTTATCGTATAGTTCGTCTCGAATTTGAGTGTGTTGCGGATCGCCTACAACCTTCAGGCCTTGCTCAGATGGAAATGCACTTTCCCAGTCGATAAACTTGTCCTTGAGGGAAGCCACTCTTGCAAGAGATGCCTTGATTTCCTCAGCATTGAGTTCTGCACATTGATAGGCCTTGTTCACAAGGTCAAATGCTTGAAGTTGAAAGTCCAAAGTATGTGAAATCATAGCCATGTCGTTTCCTCCTTTGAGAGCAAGAACAGCTCCTTCAGGAGTTCCAAAAGTGTCCTTGACTGCATCCATCTCCAAACAATCGGTAACAATAAGACCTTCATAACCTATGCGCTTGCGTAGCAAATCATAGGGTACTTCTCTGCAAATGCTGGCAACCAGTTGATGCTTTCCATCGATCTTCTTAATAATCTGAGGAAGTGACATGTGGGCCACCATAACAGAAGCTGGATCGGCGGAAGCAATTACTCGGCGAAAGGGGATAAGTTCAACCTTTTCAAGATCTTCTACGGATTTATCAATCACAGGAACTCCCAAGTGAGAATCAGTGGCTGTATCTCCATGACCGGGGAAATGCTTCACACTAGTAGCAACTTTCGACTCTTGGTAGCCCTTGACTTGAGCAGCGCCGAGCCTGCCAACTAATTCAGGATCCTCACCGTAAGAACGAACACCAATAACAGGATTGAGAGCGTTGTTGTTTACATCCAGCGAAGGAGCCAAGTTCCAGTTAATTCCCAAAGCAAGTAATTCTTTAGATGTAGCCACGGCCACTTGTTTCGCATTCTCGGTGCTGCGGATGGCACCAAGGGCCATGTTGCCCGGGAAATAAGTACCCGCCGATCCCAGACGACGAACAACACCATTTTCTTGGTCAGCTGCGATGAGCAAGGGTCGAGTATGACCAGCATCCTTGGCGGCTTGCTGCAACTTAGATGTCATCTTAAGCACTTGCTCGGGTGTATCGATGTTACGAGAAAACAAGATAACGGAGCCCAGTCCATGGTTTTTTATAAGGTCTAAAATGCCTTGGGTAGGTTCCAGGCCATCAAAACCACATATAAGAAGTTGACCAAGTTCGTGATTAGACATTTCCATTAGAGAGAACAAAGATCGCGCAATGGGATTGCCTTTCCCAAGGGGCAAAACCCCACCTTTAAAAAGTAAATTGTTCAAACGGCGCTCTAATATTTTGCCACGACGATCATGGACCCTGAAGACGATTTTGTATGGATGGGTTACACCTCTGGAATACATCTTTTTTTATTTTTATTAACAACACTGTACAAAGCGCTTTAGAGCTTGGGCTTGTTATCAGCAAGCAATTTTGCAGAAGCGTTATCGCGCTTCTCGAATTGCTGCTTGATACCTTCGGCTCTGCGAAGTTCGACCTTGCCAATCTGGGCGATGTGAACTTCATCAGGGCCGTCAGCATAACGGAGAGTACGACCACTGGCGTACCAGCGAGCGAGAGGGAAATCTTGGCTGATACCAGCAGCACCGTGAGCTTGCATGGCACGATCAAGGACCGTGAGAAGCATAGTTGGGACGATGGCCTGAGTAAAATACACATAGTTTGATTAGTACTCCGACCAAGCTTGTTACCAAGATCGAGCTTATTCAGACAAATTACCTTGGCCATTCCAATTTCCTTCATAGCGCCCTTAGCCTTAACTTCATCGATTCTCTTGGCAGCATTGAGAACCATGAATCTAGCTTGGTCAATGTCCATACGGCTCTTGGCAATATCAGCAACGATAGTGCCATGCTCGTAAAGATATTTACCGAAAGTACGACGGCTGGGGTCAGTAACACGAGCCATCATGTACTCCAATGCTCTCTCGGCCATACCAATGGAACGCATGCTGATAATATAAAATGAAATTAATGTGTGCGCCAACATGAGTGAGATATATAGAAACTGAAAGTCACATTACCAGTGATGAATACGACCAGGACCAAGACGACCCTGAATGATTTCGAAACCACGACCTTCACCCAAGACCATGTTCTCAAGAGGGACGCGGACGTCCTTGAAGACGATCTCGCAGTGACCTTCAGGCGCATCGTCATAGCCAAAGACATGCATAGGTCTGACAACGGTGACACCAGGAGTACCTGCTGGTACGATGATGATGGATTGTTGTCTGTGAGGGTTCTTGTTGTTGGGGTCGGTCTTGCCCATGACAAGATAGACTGCGCAACGAGGGTCACCAGCACCAGAGATCCACCACTTCAAACCGTTGATAACATATTCATTGCCATTTCTGACAATGCTGGTTTCAATATTGGTGGCATCAGAAGATGCAACTCTCTTTTCAGTCATGGCAAATGCGGATCGGATCTTTCCTTGAAGAAGGGGTTCCAGCCACTTCTTCTTTTGAGCTGCGTTACCGTACTTTGCAAAGACTTCCATGTTACCAGTATCAGGAGCCGAGCAGTTCATTGATTCGGGAGCAAGATGTGGGCAACGTCCGGTAAGTTCAGCGATCAATGAATATTCCAAATTGGTCAAGCCAGCACCCTCAGCATAATCGCGACCCAAGAACAAATTCCAAAGACCAAGACTGCGGGCCTTCTTCTTCAAATCCTCGATAACAGGAGGAATCACCTTGAGAAGAGTAATATCGTCCGTTAGCAAATCAATCGGCCGTGTACTGATAGTTAATCGTATACTCTGACTCACCTTCCAGCGTTGATCACCTTGACCCATTTGTGCAGCGAAAAGAGGTTCAGCAGGAATACATTCATTCTATGGGGATGCTTAACGTTAGCATTGTCGTTTGACATCACGGTTCCCGCGGAAGGGTGAAGGACCTGTGGGAACACAAACCTCGACGAAATCCTTAGCCTTAGCATAGAGATCTTGGAATTTTGGAGACAGCTTGGTAATATCGACAAGAGTGTTACAGGCCATGTTGAAGTGTGGGGAAATGTGCAGACCAGAGCGTGTCTGGGGTCGGCTTTTTATATTAACTTTGGCCACAATAGCCTTTAGTCATGATCTTTAATACACCGCTGAGAAGTCTAATTTGACTGTGCAAATTCAAATTTAGAACGCAGAGGGAGATATTGCTGTATTGGCAGCCAATCAGAAAAAAATTGAAGTCTGCCCCGCACTAAGGTCATCTAATTTCTCTAATTTGTACACAATGGCATTTCGTCTATCTAGACGGCCATCTAGGCAGTACATTGCCTTTGCACTACTGTGCATCGCTTTGTTTTTTTTTGTGTCCTTAAATCTAGGCAAGCCATCAACTACTGCTTATACGCCACCCACCCGGCCTATCGTTGTTGAAGAAGATATCACTGTAGAATATGTTAAACCAGAAGATCACGAACTCTTGGAAGACATCAGAATTGACACCAGTCGAGAAGAAGAGACAGCTGAAAATCAGAGAAAACTCATTGATCGGAAGTACTGTGGGCGTGATAACTGCCGTTTCCTCCTTCCCATAACTATTACTGAACAAGGTATGTGTACAAACTGCAATTACTTTAGCCCATCTTTCAACTCCGCCTAATGCCTGCTCTCCTGATTTGCTATTACAAGAATCGAAGGCGCAAATGCACTTTCGCCAACTTGCCTTCCTTTCCGGCCGTCTGGACCGTACCATTGTACTTCCAAATGTGCATAGTTCGCATCTGGGCGTATGTCGGAGACTGCCATTCAGTTTCTACTATTCTTACGAATGGCTGGATAATAACAAAAGGTTTTTCAACTACATCAGTTTGGAAGATTTTAAGGAATGGGCTAGAGAACGTGCTCAAATTGCCATCAAGCCTACTGCACAGGAACTCTATGTTGAAGTCAATGAAAATTTCCACTTCTTGGATGGTGTACAAAATTGTATGCAGCATTACATGAATTTCGAAGGCAGAACCACCAAGCGTTTCGTCTTGGAAGATCCAGAGAGATCTGACCGACGCCAAGGAAATTACTCACAGATTCTTCAGACAGCTATGTCAGATCATTCCCTCAACGACGGTTATGCTAATGGTAAAGTAACGGATATTCCTTCCTTGGATGTCATCAATTTGTACTATGATCGAAGGTGAGCTGCTAGGCATAATGGCCAATTTCACATGCTCTCTTTTAAGGGTAAATGTGGAAAGACTAATTATAACATGGATAGATTCCCATACATTGAAGACCTAGAGGTTCAGGAACCACTCAAATACAGCTCTACCTGGGTGAACATTGCTAAAGGCATTGCCGATAGTCTAACACCTTTTGTGGCCATCCATTGGCGTATGGAACGACTTGAGACTCTCGAAAACCTAGTGTACTGTGCAAAGGATTTAGTGTCGCAGATTCAGAAGTTGGTTGCAGACAATGGCATGACTCAATATCCACCTCTGTTTTTGCTGACTGATTACCCTCATCTGTTAAATGCATCCACACGTACTCCAGAATCTATGTCATTCAAGCTCTCAGAGCTTCAATCGGCTCACCATGAAGCCATCAACTATTTGTTGGACAATCTCAACATAACCCTCACGACAATTGACCGACCCAACCAACCAATACCTTATGCCGAACTCCCAGAAAAGAACTGGAACATTGTTCCTGTTCCAGCCAATTCTCAGCCCGCCGATGCTAGCGTTTTGGGAATTGTCGATAAATTAGTGGCCATGAGAGCTCAATGGTTCCTGGCCGGAAAACCTGGTGTTTGTGCTAAGGCTAGCAGCTTCACTCTTCGAATTATGGAAGAACGTAGAAAGCAAAAGGATCTACAGGATGCTGGACAAAGCTTGCCAGGCGATGCCGACATTCAAAGTGTCGCCAAGTTTTTCACCAACGAAGAGGTTTAGATGGTTTCACTTCATGCTACCACTCAAAATACCGGAATGCATTCTATTCATCCTAATGCTGTAGTAACTCACCATCATATTCTCATTTTCTGGATTGGACTGCTAATACCACATCCCCTTGAAAAACACACTCCTTGTTACTGCTTGTGTACGTCAACAGTATCCCGATCATCATTAATAGACCAATCGATTCGTATTAAATGCATAAAAAAAGTACAAAGACTATATTACAAATGTTCATTGTTTTGAGTGAGAAAAATTACATGTTATTGGAGATATACAGGGATGCCGTAAACGACTGGAGCAGCGCCAATGAGATATTGCATAGGGCAGTCGAAACGAGCATGCGCAACTGCTTCCGTCAGCGAAGATCCCTTGAATTGTGAAGCATCTTGATTTCCTGGTGGTGCCAACAATCCCCACCGAATCATCATGGATTTCGTGAATCGATCTATGCTCTTGTCAGTAACATCCCACAAGTTAGCGACGACAGCTGGACACCCTGCAAGAAGATAGTTGATGACATTCCCGTACGGATCATACTGGCCGACTGGTTTCATCAACCCGCTACTGCAACCCATCAGCAAAGAAACAGCACAATGCTTGACTTGCCGAACTACATGTCCGCGGATGAAGGCTTCGCCTCCACTGTGGCCAAAGTAGCTACGATATGAGGAAAAATTGGCAAATTAGATGACTGAGAGACTTGTGGGATCACAATCAACCGCTGACAAATACTCACATGTATATATCTTTTTGTTTCAGTGCATTTTGGATTTGTTGCTCCATAGGCGGCTGTCCCACGGTTCCTTGCCATTCTGTGCGGCTGTCAAAATAGTATTGGTAAGCACGTACAACATACGACAATCTGATACTATGCATGAGCCTACTTTTGTAATGCCGATTGGAACTCTGCCTGGGTCTTTTTGAGGTCACCAGAGGGATTAAGAACATAGAAGGCACTGTTACCATCTAACACGATGTCACTCCATTCAGATGCAGTATCGGTTGATAATGGGTCGTTTATCTGATGCATTGAGCGAGCATACAATATCCTATCTCGTAGAAACGATAGGCAAGGCAAGCGTGAGACTGAGCGGCCCTTCAGCCCGGAAAGGCACTCAATCGGTAATAGCTGCGTGTATTTGTCCAATATGAGGATAGTGTGATTTTGAGAATTGCCAGGGAAATCTTGTTGATCCACTTTTTTTACCGCATCATGGTAGTGCCGAATTCCTGAACTGATATCATCCTTGAGCTAAAAGAAAGTGTCAACATCGTTCAACTTGGAGACTATGCATCTTTGTCAAGGATAAAGACGTACCTGGCCAATATCAACTTCGTCATAGTTTACGTCGGTGTCATTGATCTCATACAAAGACAACAGGTAATAAGCAATATCTTCTATGTCTTTATGTGTAGCTTTCTGGCCGATCCGTAAAATCATTTTGCAGATATCCAAACTGATTTCAAGCAGTTTGGGTTTGTGTACCATGGAAATAGCCGGCCTAGCTGAGCGGCCATTTGCAGCTTTACAGATAAGCTCACTCAAGAAGCTTTGAAACTTTTTAAGTATGGATTCGACCACTTTGCATTCCTCTGCCAAAATGCCCTATAGCGGTCCAATGTTATCAACCGTCTCAAGTTATGTATCGCAGTGCTCCAATATTTCTTACCTTGAATCCACCCAGCCAGTTATCATCGACCTTTTCCATGAGATGCTTCAACCTCTCATCAAGCTCATGTCTAGTTTTCCACCACTTTTCAACATCTGTCTTGTTTTCAAACGTCTTTCCACTATGCATGGTTGCATTACTTTCAGAAATGATTTTGTTGAACTCTTCTGTAACCGCCTGGTAGCTCATATCTTCACCTTCGCCATTTCGTTGAGCGAATCGTTGTAATGGTAATTTGAGGAGCAATGGCGTTGTATTGGCTTGCATTCGTGAAATATATAAATCCCCTTGCGCAGGATCTAAGGTAAGAGAGCAAACAGTCCAATTTGGAGGTAAGATATTAATGAATTTGGTTTGGAAGCCGTTTTCGTCAAGTTCATGCTCTTCTTTGTACAGGTCACGGAGCTGCTCTAGATGGGCATGATGCCAATGATCCACCATCTCTTCGTCTTCACCATCAATATTGCCGTCGGTATATATTGCCGGTGGCCACTTCTCTTCATTATCAAATGCTATGGATTTTCGTAACTTTTGACTGAGGCATGTTTGCATTTCTCGTCTAAACGAAACACCTTTCGATAATTCTACGTACAAACTTTAGCAAAAAAAGGGTTGTTATGCTCGTAATCATGGCCTAACAATCTTACCAAGATAATAGACACTCAACGTGGCTGTTTCGTTGGTTAGCATGCCGTTTGTTGACAGAAGGCTCTTTAAGAAGAGTGATGCGGCCATATTAAGACAGATATTGTTGACCAACTGTAATTCCAACTTGTCGACACCCGAAGACAATGCCTCCATCAACCGTTCAATCGCCTGTTTTACATTTTCTCGTGAGAGCTTGAGGTTAAGAGCACTTGTTGGCCTTCGGATAGGCATTCTAGAAGAACTAGACTTCAGCAATGGCAACGACATTGCTGATAGAGCATTGTGTTGAATATGAGTATGCCGGTAATTTAAGACAGTTGATATAAATTTCTTCAACGCAACCTACCATTTTTACTCAAGTGCTGTCCAATCTTATGATCTCGTATTTCAGCCAAGGTCTGATGCAGTTTCAGCTTACTGACTGCCGTGTTTAACTTGCTTGCCTGTTTGAGACGTTAAGTCATTAAAGTAATACGGTTTTCTTAATAGAAAAGATTGTATACTCACCTCGTTAGAAAACAATGGCATGGTAGATTCTAAACTTTCTAGCTTAGCATACGCTGATTTGATATCTCCTGACGTGGCAATCAATAAAGCTAATTTGTGTTGAAAAATTAGATATGAGTAATCCAGTGAAAGCTGTTGGTATCAAATACTTACCTTCCCGGATAATTACATTCGCATGATTGCTATGTAAAAGGATACAATCGTATTCGGCTGCAAGAAGATTAATCCCACATTAATAAAGCTTAAAGGAAAGCAATGTATGTATGCCAGTGGTACTCACATTCGGTACTAAAGTGACTGATGCGTGGTTCCTTCAACTCTTTTAAAAATCTGATTGTTCGGGGAGTGCCTTCGTTGATTCTAAATATCATATTAGACGATGTGCGAGTAAGTGCATGTATGATGGAGAAAATTCTATACCTGGCCAAAGACTGCTCGAGACCTGATATAAATGCGCGCTCCATAAGGTTTGCAAGGATATTGTCAGCATCTTGGTACGATTCCATGGCTGCATCATTATAACCTTGACTTCCATCCACATCCCCTACAATGATCTTCAGATCTGCCTGATCTTTTGGAAATGGCAGACCCTGTATAGAACAAAAATTAGATACAGAATAATGCTTTTCTTTCTAGCAGCAGGCTACATACCATAGATTGAAGTTCCAAAGCCTTCTCGAGATTGTTTTGACTGTCTTCGTACTTGTCGATCTTCCAATAAAGATCTGCAAGATAAACTAGGTATGTTGAAGATGCCACGTTGGAGCCAAGTTGTTCGGATAGCTTCAGACCCTGCTTCAGAAAATACTCTGCTTCACGCCATGAGCCTCTTGCACTGTGCAATACTCCAAGTCTCGTAAAGCAGTTGCTCATTTTTTGTGCCATACCCCAGTGAGCATCTTGTAGTGCAATATCGGTGACTGTCTGGACAATGCCATTATGTTGCTGCTCCTCTGTCACATTGGCCTCATATTGTTTGGTACTGGAGTTAAATGGATTACCCATTTGATCTGGTTGTTCAGACGATCGACTTGCAGATTTTCGAAACAGAGATGAAGATATTTGACTAAGTTTCCTCAATGAATTTGTGGCATCCTTCACTGCATCGTCAACAGAAGCTAACTCCATCGAAATATAAGATCGGGTAAATGAGGCATTGGCCAGTAGTATTGATCTTGATAGCTTGTGCTGAGCAGACTTGAACTTGCTCGTATTGCGCAGAAATGAGGCTTTATCTCCTTGCTCTTTGGCTTGCTGGTATATCTCAGTACTTCGCTCAATGTCGCCAGTAATGGCAAGATACTGTGCATACACTAACATGTAATTGAGCCTTGCTTCAATGTCGCATCTACCGGTCTTCAGTATACGCGCTGCTCTCTCAAACTCTATGGCCGCTTTACCAGTGTAGCCCAACTCCATGTATGCGATGCTTACTTCTGTACAGAGCATGACGCCATCACTGATGTGTTCCGATTCCGAGCCTCGAAGTCCGTTATTCAGTTGAAGCAACAGTCGTAATACAGCTAGCCTTTGAATTTGTCGACGATTTACAGAAAATAGATCTGAGAGCATGCGAAGATGACCATATAGTCGATCAACTCCGTCAACTTGTCTGTAGATAGCCACCTTCCCTTCATCATCCAATGGAATATCTTCTCCAAGCAAAGGTATCGGCTTGAATATCGTTCCCCAGCACCTCAAAGCCAATTCGAATGAGTCAGTTGCAACTGGCACGTCATGTTGATTGCAGACACCTTTCCAAGAGTAACACATTGACAGATAGAACCGTCGATAGTCCAGTAGCTCTGAATCTTTCACAAAAAGGTCCCCTTTTAACAAGTCCAATGCTTCTTGTATAGCTGACATGCCGTTCGCTTTGGAGTCAAGCTGAGTGTTGCCTTTTGTGGCCAGTAGTCGGCACTTTTCGATCAGAATCCTTGACCTTCTAATGGGGTACAAGGTCGGTTCGTAGGCATCCAGTAGTTGATCAATTAACTTCAATTGAAACATAGCAACGTTGGTGCGAAGGGACATGATATTCATAACTTGAAGTTCGCATTCTTTGAGGATGGCTTGTTGACCACGGCTAAGGTGCTGAAGGTCCATGATCTCGGTAGCAAGCGCAACTTCATCGTCGGGAGCGTCTATCACTGCTGCCCGAAGGTACCTTTCAATTAGTTTTGGGATAACAGGATGTTTTTCAACGATGAGGGTAAGAGATACTGAAGCACAGTGGCGAACAAATTCGTTGATGGTAGCTTTAGGAAGATGGCGAAGGGCATTCTGTAAGGCAGCTATTGCTTTCCGCTGGTTGAATATTTTGAGGTGAGAAGCACCAAGTAGTTCGTATCGCTTGCAAAGTTGCATGCTCCATTGTTCCGAATGCGTTTTTGCTCGAATTTGATCCTGTTCGAGAATAGCACAAGATTTTTCCAACGGAACGATGGCCTTGCCGTATTCACCTTCTGTAGCTAAGTTGGCGCCAAAGGAGTAGTAAGTGCTTGAAACCCATCTAATGCCTTCAGTGAATCCATTAGAACTACAGAATATTTCCGCCTTGCGCAAGAATTGAAATGCTCGCTCATGAGTTTCCGGGTCATCAAAGCGAAATACCATTCTGGCTAACAATAACACAACGTCGATATGTGCTAACGATATGGTATCGGTATTTGCTCCAGGCAATGATAAATCGGTATTCTATCGTAGGAACGACTTAGTACCTTGAAATATAGTCTGCAGCCTCGTCATGAAAACTAACCTTAGATGACAGCATGCGTATACAGATGGGAACCAATTCTGTACATTTGATCAGGCAATCAAAAATATTGGCAGTATTGTTCTTCCATTCACCGAACTCATCTGGGTGCATGTGTTTTCGTTGTGGAGGTGTTTGATACGGATCGTGCTCAATTTCTCGTCGTGTTATTGATTCTTCCATCTTTTTGCTCAAGAACCCATGCATGGCATTGCAGCTATTACGAAAGTTGTCTACGCTTTTACAAAGATTTCGCATTGCTTGCTCAGTATACTTTGACATTTCCACGTTGTTCCTCAGCGACGTAACACTAAACTCGATGCAGGATGAGATTTCGGTCAAAGTCGTATTGATATCAGCATCTAGTAATCAGTGTTAGATGTGAAAAGTAGTGCTATTTTCTAGCTAGGTAATAAGTAACCTACAGGCATTGGAAGATATCATTTTATCGAGTTGAATTGATGCTAATGACATTTTGGCAGACGCAGCATACATGAGATGATAGCTCTGGCAATTTTGTGGATCCTGTAGGACGATTCTTAATGGTCTCATCATGTGCTTGAAAGCATAGAATGAACCTTGATAGCTTCCGCTCTGCAAATGTTCAAAGCAGTTTTAGGCAAGCTTTACAACTCGTCAATACTCAAACATGCGTCCTTACCTTTCGCGACACATAGGCGTAATATTCACATAAAATAAAATAGTTGTCCATTCCTGCAAGATCATTGACAGCTGGTTCAACGAATTTCAAGATGTACTCGCAGTGTTGCTGAAGAGTTTGAAATTTCACGGGTGTAGGAACTGCAAAGATGTCAGAAAAGAGCTAGCTATATTGCAAATATCTAGTATAAAATTCGTTCAACATACCTTGGTTGCTGGCTTTTTCAAAAGTAACGCCAATTCGCACCAACTGGTCACATATATAACCAAATTTTGCTCTTTTTGAAAAGTAGGCAGCACATAGACTTTGTACACGTAGCTTTAGTACTTGTAAGGGAGGAATCGTGATTGAATGATTGCTTTTCGCTGCTTTTGAGAGAAGTCGGTACAAGTATTCAAACTGTTCTTGAGCTTTTTCTTCATCTATCGTCGCGAGATGGTGACACCAGTCGAAAAAACTTCCTTTCCTTTCCAGCAAGTCAGAGAGTTCCTGTGATGGCCGAGGAGGTTAGTATGAACGCTTTGATGTTATACACCACATCATTACTTACAGGTATATTGGCTCCACCATTCATCTCTACAATGCATCGAATGGCGTTCAACTGATTTGCTAGAATAAGACGCACCATGGACAAATTGTTCATGTTTGCTTGCATAGGAAGGTATAGGAGATCCGCATGTTGCGAAAGCGAATCCTTGGTCTTATTTACTGCTACAGTCTTGTATAATTCGGCTGTGAGTTGGCGTGCAGTTGGCTTCATGAATCGAGGTGATGAAGGTGTGCTCGGGGAATTAATGGATTCAGTTAAGATGCTTTTATCTTTAATGTCTACAGATTTAGCTTCTTGTTGCCGTGTCTCTAAACTGACTCCAATAAGGGTGGCCAAATGAGCTCGAAACGATGCTAATTCTTGAAAAGCTCGCTCATACTAAAGGATTGATTAATGAAAGTCGACATGAAACTGAAGCCAATGCAGTAACCTCACCTGGCTAATGTTGATAAGTTTGGTGATTAGGTTGGATCTTGCCTTTTCGACATCCAAGTGCTTGACTGTCTTTGTGTCGTTCAGAAGATGCAGAGCTTTGAGTGCGTAAAAGGACGTATCAATCAAGCATGATATCATTTCACTATCTTCGGCTAGTTTGTTTCGACTTTCTGCACGATCGTGCAGTTTTCCAAACGACACCAAGTTTTGGTTGATCATGGTCATGGCGAGTGGAGTTAGTCGTTTTCTATGAATTTCTAGCTCATTCTTTGAGAGCTTTTTATCGCCTTCGAGGGGACCCAATAGCGTTTTCCAAACAGATTCTGCTAGTTCATTGTCACAGCGTTCGAAATTTGCTAACGCTGCAAGCAATGCTGAAGAAGCCATGCTTAGCCGAAACGTCGATCGTTGTTCGTCGCGTCTTTAAAAAAAATCTGGTTAAAGAGACGCGTATGAAAGTTAAATCGTATTTATGAGAAAAATTGAGAGTCAGCTTGTCTACTTTGCGCCTCTAGGAATATCTACTCATGAATAATTAGAGCTCGTCTCTTCACTCAGGTCATTACTACTAGTAACCAAGATATGGTCGTCTGTATTCTGTTTTTGCAATCTGAGAGACCTGACGCCTTCTTTAAATTGTTCATACCAATCTTTTGGTCCGAGTCGTTGGATTGCCAACAGGACAGATCCTACCATACCCGTAAGAAACCCAATACCATCATTGGAAAAGGCAACTAAAGACCCCATTGTGATAAGCATAACCAGAAAATTCTCGTATTTTATACGATCATCCTCGACTTTGTCGTTGACAGACCGTGCGGCCGTAGCAAGCTTCCAATACACGTTAGGCGAAGTCAAAGCAATGGGTTCAATGTGAATGATATACGATACCTCAAGGCCAGAAACAAACAACATGACCGATAGAAGTGAGTTTGGGAATAATTTCAAGAGACCAACCAGAGATCCGCCGAATACAATGCCAAGTAGCAGTTTGCACAGTCCTAAAATGATGATAGACACCTCGGATCTTGCACCAAATCGGTATTGTCCTGCCAGGCCGCCAGAACCATGACTGAATAATATAATTAGCTTAGCGCTCGTAAGTGAACTATGAAATGGTCGATAATTACCAAAAGGGCATACTACCGAACCAGCATCCTATGAGGTTCATGAGACCGACACTCATAGCAATGCTGGTCGTAGTAGCATGTTTCTCAGGAAACAGGTCATCGATCAAAACAGAGAGAGCAATGACTGAGTTCAAAGCGGTAAGCGGGATTTGGCCAAGACCAGCATTCAGGAATCCTGTTTTGAAATCATCAGGACTGGGAACAATGATAGTATCGGGATAATGTCCGCCAGGGCGAGGTGTATTGATTGGTCCATTGGGGTTGGTGAACATACGAACCAATGCAAAGGTTAAACCTATGAGAAATAAGATCAGTGCGGATGGTACCCGGCGGTTGTAGCAACCAATCACAAAGATGTAGGCAAGAAGGACCCAGGTGAAGTTGTCGGCCCAGTTTGCTCCAGTGATGGTCCATTGTAACGTTTTTACTAGATCATGTGCCTTGATCATCAGCGTAACACCTGTGCCAAGCTGAATACCTACAGGCAACGAGAACAGTTACTACTCAATTCCACTACAGCTTCGGCTTGCTGAGGGGGGGGGTCTTTTTGTGGATACCTTTTATAACCGATTTCGGCGTTATGATACCTATCATATGTATCGTCTTGGTTGCCCCAAGGAAGAAAATAATACCTCCTACGCCTTCACGAACTGCATTAATGTCTAGTCCGTTTCCCACGAATCACAATAAGCACCTACCCAATCCTGCAGCCATAGTTTGCTGAATTGACATATTACTGGATAGCGCGACGGCTCCAAGTGCTTTAAAAATTGAGCGCGCTTTAGTAATCCTTTGTCACCATGTTAACACTAACGTCTTTATCTTAAACCTTTCATTGGTTGAACACATATGGGAACTTGGTAAATTAGGCCGCTAACTATATTCCATATGCCCCCAAACCACAATGTGCTGGTCAGATTTATCTGGCCACTGACAGCGAGTGATATCATTAGCGGTAGAAGAGTGCCTAAGTCGCCAAGGCTACCTGATAACTGCGGTGGAGTGATTAATACAGCAGTTGTAGCAACCAGTAACTTACATTAGCATGAAGAATACCTCGTGAACATTTAGATTGGCAACGAACCGGTCGTAAGAGTTTCGAAAACTGAACCGCATCAAAGAAATGATCGATATAAAGTTATAGAAAGAGAAGAAAAGCGGTCCCTGACGACCACGAAACTAAAGACTGCTGATTTGTTTGCTATCACGGCTGTGTAACACCGGCGGACCTACGGCGTTAGAGTCCAAATGTAACCATTTATTCTTGAAAGCATACAAAACATTTGGTGGAGGTATTATATTACAAATCTATAAACATCTATTCTTTGCGATCGTCAACGGCATGTAGTCTCTTCCATGCAATATCAAGATCTGGTCGTACTTCGTTTACAGAGGCGGCCATTTTCTCCCATATTTCAAGGTCGTCGTCTTCATTGTTGACATTCCCTCCTATTTCCAGCATTTTCAACGATGCAGCGAAACCACCTTTCAGTGCTTCACAAATTATGCCGAAATCAGAGGATGATATACCATTGCAGCCAATATCAACCGTTGAAATACTAGGGCAGTTAACGAATGCAGCACTGTCAAAGGTATTGATCTTGTTGTTGAAGAGACCGAGAAACTGAATGGTGGGACAGGCGAGGAGTTCTTGGAATCCTAATACTGAGATGGCATTTTCTCCTAATTCCAGCTTACTCAGTCGAGAGGTACCTTGCTGTATAGCCCGAGCGAACTCAGTAACGCCTTCGTCCTCAATGTTATTTCTCCTCATCCTAAGCTCCATAACATTGCTCTTTCCGATAGCTTGAGCAAAATTGGCCATTCCCTTGTTGGACACACCGACACCGTCCAGCCAAATGAGTTTCAAGCTAGTGTTCGTAGGAAGAACACTACTGAACGCTTCCATAATCAGATCTCCATCAGAGGTTTGAGTTGAAGTGTCGTTTGTACTATCAAGGTTGAAATTTTCGAGCTCTTGTTGTGTGCCAGACAATTTCAACGAATGCAGGCTGGTGTTATGTTGTAATCCTCGTACTAACGAACTTCCACCTGGACCAAGAGGGTTGTCCGATACGTCTAATTCTTCTATACTCTTGGATTCAGCTAAGTATTCTGCTATGGCTTGTCCTCCGTATTTGGTGATTTCGTTCATGGACAGGTCCAAATGCTTCAGCTGACTGTTATGGTTCTTAGATAAAGCGTTCATCAAAACTTCAATACTGCCATTATCCAAAAGGTTACGTGAAATGACAAGACTATGAATGGCGGTGTTCTTTTCCAAACATTCAGCAAGTTCTTGGACACTGGCCGACGTCAAACCTTTGTTGTCCAGATCAATTTTCCGTACGCCTTCATTTACGGCCAATCCTTCGCAAAAAGCTTTAAACAGAGCAATATCGGCCCCAAACTTTGTTGTACCGACATTGATAGATTCCAGAGTATCATTCAAAGCCAATGCTTCCGAGAGTGATTCCATTGCAGTCGCATCCAAAGGTTGTCCTGAGCAATACAAGTGCTTTAACGTGGAATTCCGTCCGAGTGCAGTAAACAACTGGGCCAAGTCAGCCGACGACACCTGGCGAAAACTGAGGATATGAAGCGAGGTGAATGTTGGGTCATTGTCCTCTAGTCGTTTGATCCATTTCTGAACAGCATTGTCGTTACCGCCCCAAGCCATTGGAAATCCTTGGGTTTGGTGAGAGAGTTTACCGTGACCAAAATCCTGGAAAAATAAAAAAGTTGGGTTTCCCGACAACGAAAACGGTCACAGTCCACATTTGGTGCGTCGATCATTTTTGGGCATTAGCACTTTCGTCAAGAGGTTATCGATAGGAACCTGACAGATGCGTACCTTACACATTTGTGGAATAATATGGATAGTGTACACTTTCTGTTTCCTAGCCGTACAGTCTGGTCCTAATGACAAGGACTGGAAATCACAGGTAATTCTTCTTCAGAGTATAATCTGCTATCTTTTGTACATTCGTTAACGCCAAGAATTGTTTCATCAACATCAGACAGCACAAATCAAGCAAGCCCAAAGCATTTATGACATACTTAGACGAGGTCAACTTTTAAAGGAAGATTTGGCCGAAAAAATAGCCAAAATGGAAGCTGCCGAAACACCAAGTGCTGAAAATGCTCGACTCTTGGAAGCAATACATATCAAAGTTATGGGCATGCAAGCTTTGGAATCGTTAGTTTTTGGCATGTTCGATGTATACAGTGATACGATAGATGGAACGATGATGGATTACAAGAAAGCTGCCTTGAAACAGCTTTCTGATTTCCTGTTAGCATTGCAGAATTCGCACCACCAACTCCATCAACCCGCCAAGGAACAGCCACATCATGCCTATGCGTCACATCCAGCTATGGAGTACTCAGAGCATCATTCACATGATGATTCTGAAAAGGGCAACGACATTGGCAACGAAGCCGTTAGGGACCTTGTCAATGGTATGCTTCAGGATGTTCGAGAGAACGCTGATCATCTAGAGGAAGAAATGCATCACAACATGTTTTCCGACAACCTCAACAAAGAGGATGGATCCTCGCTTGAGGCAGTCATCAAAGTGGAAGACAATGATGGAAATACCAAAGATGGATCGGGATCTGGCAAGCATCGTAAAGGGGAGGAAGGAAGACAAGTAACCCTAATTGATCAAGAAAATAACCAGTATGTCATGGCTCGACCATCTGACACGACTATATTCTATGAAGGTAAATGCCACAGGAAACTAATGATTGCCCAGCTTTTGTAACATCTACTAAATTTCCTGTTACTAGATATGCATTTCATTCATGATTTGGTCTTGATCTTGGTCGGCTCCTTTATATTCGGTTGGATTTTCAGCGCCATTGGTCTTCCAGGTATGTGAACGCATTTGTGCGATGTTTGATAGTACCTCCAACGACGATAATCTAATATTGCTTCAAACATACAGCTTTCTTTGGCTACATTTTAGCTGGCAATTTAGCCGGACCTTCTGGCTACGACCTTATCAAGGAACTTATTCAGACTGAAACGTTGGCACAGTTAGGCGTAATATTCATTGTTTTCGTACTCGGCTTGGAATTTTCTCTGGAAAAAATGCGCGCAATGTGGCGTCTCGCACTCGGAGGAGCCTTGCTGATCCTTTTCGCAACCGTCGTTATTTTCTCTCTGGTTGGTGCCGTCATTGGTGCTAACATGAGTGAAGCCGTATTCGTAGGAGCTTGCGTCAGCTTGAGCTCTACAGCAGTTGTTGTGAAGTGCGTTAAATCAACTGAACTTGAACAAATGTATGGCTTACTTGTGATGCAAGACGTTCTTTTAGGTGTTATGCTTGTAAGTTTATTTGTTATTTTTATTGCATAATGCTTAATCACACACATTTTCTGATAATTCTCCGTTGATGGCAGGCCATGATACCTGCTCTCAGTAAATCGGGCATAGAAATATTCTTCGCTATCGCAAAGATGTCTATCTATTTAGCCATCTATGCAGTCATCAGCATTGCTATTGCACGACTTCTGCCCATTGCTGTGCGACTCTTGCACCGTACGTTGGGAAAAAAAATTACGCAACACAGTCATGAGCTCTTACTCTTGGGCACTATTGCCATCTGCTTTGTTATGATGGTCCTGTCTGCTAGACTCGAGCTCGGAATGGAACTCGGATGCTTCACAGCAGGCGTGATCGTACGGTCTCGTAAGCAATGGTTCGAGTCAAGTATCAGCATCATCGAACCCGTGCGGGATGTTTTCGCCTGTCTTTTCTTTGCATCTATCGGCCTTCATGTTTATCCGTCATTCCTTGTTTCGGAAGCTATGCTCCTTATTACCATGACAGCAGCTGTGATTGGTTTCAAGTACGTCATTATCTCCGTGGTGCTTGTCCTTTTCAAAATCGACCTTCAAAAGTCCTCAATCATGGCCATTGGGTTGGCACAAATATCAGAATTCAGCTTTGTACTAGCCAGTCGAGCGAAGCAAATCGGTGTCATTAGTCGAGAGGTTTATTACTTACTGTTGGCGGTTACTGCTATGACACTGATGACAACTCCGATTCTATGGAATTTGATTGCTGGTCGGTCGTCTTCAAGTGCCAGTAATGCCAATACCTTCTCTGGCATTCCCTTGACGAGTGCTGGTGGAACAAATGGAAGCAAGTGGAACTCGCACGATTATAGCAATCGTACACATACCCGATCCACGTCGACGGCTGCTCAACACTCGTTTGCAAAGATACCAAGGGGTAGAGATGACTCGCACAACGAAGTTGTCATGCTACCATTGCTTGACGAGTACGAGAAAGCAGCATAATATAGAACTTGAATTCATCTAGAAGCAATATTGTTGTATTTTTATATAAACAAAATGGTGCCTGTAAACCCGAAGCGCCTCTTTTTTTTTCCTCCACAACATCAATGATTGGCACATGTTCGCGGGGTTCGGAATATCAAAGCTCTCGAATGAGTTCCAGTGTTATGAAACCCACCGAGAAACAGATGACAAAATAACTCATTTGTGATGATAGCAAAGCAGTAGAAAGGGATGAGGCAATTAAGGTCGATGTAGTTTTGGATGGTTTGATGAACGAAGCACTGTTAAGAATGAACAACGTCCTGTTGTTATTAATTTTCAGAAACTCTCAAGGTCAGACTTCTGTCAGTAGCTCCGAAATGAGTAGAAGGTTAAAAGCGGATTTCTGTATGACTGTTTGTTTCTGTCTTCTCTTTTTTTTTTTTTATTCATCAAAAGTCTACAGACGTTTACATTTTCAACTTATCGGATGCTGAATTCACCATCAAATTTGTCGACTATGGTGTCTAATGCTTCATCGTCTTTCAACAGAAAGCGATCTGTACGGCGGTCTTCCAACAAGAAATATACACTTAAAGATTATACAGATTACCTTGCTGAACACCAAATAGGTATGGCTATTAACAAAGTGTTCAGAGTGAGTGTGAAACCTGCCAGTCGTCACAATTTAACTGATTCTTCATCTTCCCGCCAGATGCTCCGTTAAAAGTCATCGCTACTATTTGCGTATGTTACCTGGTGGGCATCCCCTATTTCGACAAATTTTTATTTATCGCGCACCAGGATGCGACAACTGGCCTTTATGGGAAAGGAGGATGGGATTTGATGTTTTTGTTCTTCTATATTAACGTGTTCACCATGCTGCGAGCTGCTACCATGGAATATGTGTTGATTCCCATTGCCGTCGCCGGCGGAGTCGCGAAGAAGAAGAGAACTCGCTTTGCGGAGCAGATGTGGACCGTCATTTACTATTCGGTTAGCTTTTTAGTTGGTGTGGTAAGTGATAATTTACATATAACTAGGAAATATGATCATGTTTTCGTGGTGTTTGCCCACTGGACACATCAACGTTTTGGCACGAACAAAACTGTGCATACGCCTCTGCAACCATTTCGATCCAAGTTTCACCGCTTTCCAACGTCTTATTCCAGCGTTGTACACTGATTTCTGACGACATTGATACAAAATAAGTCAATAGCCCGCCACACCGCTTATATTTATTTATTAGCATGGTTAGTTTTTCACACTGATACTAATTTAGAACAATTTTTTTTTTCCTTCATGGCCTGCTTAGCACCTCGCATATAATTCAACATACTGGTTCAACACATCTGAGTTCTGGAGAGGCTACCCACATATCTATCAGACAAAGCTATTCAAGTACTATTATGTTGTCCAGTTTTCTTATTGGCTACAACAAATCTTTGTTCTGCAAATTGAGGCACCACGCTCCGATTATCGTGAACTTGTACTTCACCATATCACCACATTGCTGCTCATTAGTTTGAGTTATTCCATGAACTACACTCGTATCGGAAATGCTATCTTTGTCTGCATGGATCTTCCAGATGTTTTGTTAGCAGTAAGTATCTTCAAGCTTCTTCGTATTTCAAACCGTTATTCAGAGTACTAAAGCAATACCCCTACTAGCTGGCAAAATCGTTCAATTACCTTAACTATCGGTTTTTGTGCGACTCATTATTCTTCATCATGTTGTGTACATGGGTCTACACTAGAGTGTTCTTGTACGGATGCATCATCTGGTCTACTTACACCGAGCCAGATTTGTATGTCAATTTCAAGTTGGACCCATTGAACGGCAGCTGGTTTCCCTACTTTGCAAAGTACATTATCCTTTTCCTGGAACTGGTCTTGTATGGACTCATGTTGTTCTGGACGGCAATGATGTTCAAGGTGCTGTTTAAAGTGTTGTTTGGCAACGCAGCAAGTGATGAACGCAGTGATGATGAAGATGTCCCGGAAGAGAATGATAGACAGACCACAGCTGGAACGACAAGTGCTGTTCAATCTCATAATG
Source organism: Umbelopsis ramanniana AG (assembly GCF_025399195.1). Lineage (NCBI taxonomy): Eukaryota > Fungi > Mucoromycota > Umbelopsidomycetes > Umbelopsidales > Umbelopsidaceae > Umbelopsis > Umbelopsis ramanniana. Next base: position 171,126 of record NW_026252098.1, on the reverse strand, counting down.
GTGCTCCCACCAAAAGAAAGTAATAATCCAGACGAGCGAACGGGCAAGTCATGCAAGTAAATCTGATGGCAGCTTGTTAATATTCCTCCATTTTTTATCTGGGATGTGAGTGATGTGTTCCTGGTTTTTTTTTTTTACCTTCCCACACCGATTTATACTTGCACCCGCAAGGACTAGCGTGTAATTTTCAATGTGTTCTTTTTTACGTAGAAATCCAGGTAGATAATTCAGCTTAGTTGTAATGGAACCATAATTCCATGTAGTACGCTTGTTACTTAATTATGTGTTCTTTCTGTTTATTGCGTTGCTCACCCACATCTTGCGTTGACATTATCTTTTTCTTTATAATAATAACATAATCATTGTCTTCACTTAGCGTTGGTGGTTTGTAACTAATACCCAATCAAGCAGGATATAACACGAGGCTATGCATACAGATGAATTAAAAAATCCCATTTTGAGATGTTTAATGTCTTTTGGGTTATCGATCTATACATGAAATGGTGAAAGTACGAGCAAAAAAAAAAATTACAATGAGATACAATGAGCAATTAGTTGGTTTGAGTGTCTGGTCTTCAATTCAGATAAATAAACTAAGCTGTATAGCTATTAGACCTCACTACACTATATTGATTTGGGAATAAATGGTATTTTAAATAAATTGCATGAGTGCAACAATGCCACCGCCTAGTGCCAAAGTGGTGAAAGTGATGGGAGCGGTGGAAATAGCGGCATTGACAGATTGTGCGCTAACGCTCTCGGTGGGTAGATTGGTGGTGGCAATACCGATGGAAGAGGAAGAGGAAGCGGAAACGATTGCAACAGAGGTAGAAGGAACGACTGAGGAAGAAGCAGGCACGCTAGAAGTAATAAGGGCACTGGCAGCAGCGTCGACAGAGCTGGTGGTGCTGCTGCTGTCATCGGCGGTGGTAGTGGTGGTAGAATCAGTAGGGTCGGAAGTGGTGGTGGCAGCTGCAGCTTCGGTGGTAGTAGTTTTGGTCTCTTGAGCTGAGGAAGTGCTGCTAGTGGAATCGCTGCTGCTATCGACACCTGGTCCAGAATAGTCGCCAGGGACAACACGAGCGCATCCATCTTGAGAGATACCACGGTTGCAGTTGGTCTCGGTATTACAACATCTGATACAGTAATCATTGCCGGAAGGTTCGACAAGGTTGACGAAATAAGCATATCCAGCACAGGTGGCTCCCTTAGGGGCCATAATATCATACTGACCACCATCATCATTGGCATTAAGACCAGCCTTGGTGGGGTCAATTTGGCCAGTGACTTGAATGTAGTCACTGGTGGTGACGACGTGAGCGGACAAAATGAAACCTGAAGGGAATGTATTGGAATCGGAAACCTTGGGAGTGCTACCTTTGCAGTAGGCGACAGCATCACCTTCGTTATCAGAAATGTTCATGTCACTTGATCCAGGTGGTGGCAAAAAGAAACAGAAGTTTGAAGAGTTGACAATTTCAACCGTCTGACCACCGCCAGCAACGACGGATGATATCTGACTGCCAACAAAGGCAGCGGCTGCAAATAATGTAACAGAGCTGAAGGTGCGCATTCCGTTGAAAAGTGAATGAGTGTAAGAAAGATGTAGAAGAGGGGAAAGACGGAACTTTTCGACTGTAGTGGGAATCGTACCACTTTGTAGTCTGATTTATACGATTGATGGGAATATCGTAAAAATAGGCCCTTTGAGACCCCGAATAATTACCTTCCTAGAAAAAGGTCCGTCAACGGGTTAAAATTCACCAAATGCAGCAAAAAATAGGTCATGAAAGAGGTTGTTCAACTAATTTCGTCCATTGAGATCACAACGTTATCACCATACCTATTTCCATTCTTATTGAACCCTTGGAACTATACGTTGCTGATTAGTTCGACTACATCAGCTTGAAGTGAAGTAATAAAATTCAGCTGGTAACCAAGTCATCATTGTCTAACAGGGGTTCGACTCATTCAATAAAGAAAAGTTCCACTTGTGTGGTAGGTGGCAAAAGTTCACTCTCAGATAAGAAAAAACTTATAGCCGATTTGCTCGCCAAGACATATGTTACAATTTTAAAACATGTAGCCTTCGTTCTAAATTAATACAGCAGAGTGTAACATGCACTTGTGCAATAATTCTTCAGAGTCTATGAGCTTAGAGTTTCGATAATTCATTCGCTAAAGTGATTATTCAAAGCTGAACCTTTGCCCGCCGAGGTCTAAAGTCAGGTTTGACACCAAGATTCCAAAACCACCGCCGAATTTTGTTTATGACGTTTTGTACAAACACCACTTAATGTTGATCGCAGTGACAAGTATGATGGCCACTAAAGACAGGGATCATAACTCATGATATGAATGGAAATAACAGAGTCTGACCTGGTATTACAGGTACAGACTCCTTCAGTAAGTTTCACAAACTGGTCGTATCTTGCCTACTGGAAAAACTGCGATTTAAAAAAAAAATTTTTTTTGTTACTCCCGCATTTTCCACAACAACCACCTACGATTCTGCGAGGAAGTGACATAACAGTGCGTGAAGTGGCTAATCGGGTCTTTTTGAAAAAAAGTTGCTAGTAACTAGTATGAAATAAACAAATGCTTTAATGGTTCTAAGAGTAAGTTGGTGTTTAAAGTGCATATCTGTGCACATGCCTAATTACCATTATAGCAGTAAATCTGGGAAAACTAATACTCAACGTTCGTTACACGATACGATTTTGCGCTAGCTCCATTATGAGCACGTTCGCAGTGGTAGCTTCTAACAATAGCGCTGGTGCTCAGATCATTTTAGAGGCACAAAAAAAAATCCAGAGATGCTCGATATGTTTAAAAATAAATAATCTATATTTTTAGTGAGGTTTAAACTTCTTGCTGTACAATTGAGAAAGAAGGATATGATGATTTCATTGCACATAACAATGAAATGTGATGCAATTGAAAACAAACGATGAAGTGAAGAAGGATTAGACAGTAAGAGTGAGAGGGGATAAAAGACATAATGTGTTTTAAATGACACTAAAAAAAAGAAATTGGAAAAGTCTTATGCGTAATCAGCAGTAGCTTTGGCGGGAGCAGCTTCAGGAACTGCAGGAACACCCTTAATTTCTCTGGGATTGATATCAAGCCATCCCCATTCTTTACCAATGGTCTCGATTGACTTGCCCTTGGTTTCACGAATGAAGAAGATGGTGAAGATACCGTGAACCAAACCAATACCGGCGAAAATCAAGAAGACATAGCCACCCATAGCAGCTTGGAGAGTGGGGTAGATTAAACCAATGACGAAGTTGAAGAACCAGTTACAGGCGAGGGCCAAAGAGGTAGCAGCTCCGACAGCATAGGTAGGATAAGCCTCAGCAGTGTAGATGAAGGGAATAACTCCGAGACCGACAGCGAAACAGCAAACGAAGAGCATGATACAAACAATTTGCAAGGGAGCGACGCTGAATACGACAGAAATGCACATAATGACGCAGAAAATGCACATGCCAAACTCTGAAATAAGAAGAAGGATCTTGCGTCCAAGACGATCGATGACCAAGAGAGAAACCACGGTGAGGACAACGTTCAAGGCACCGACACCAACAGTGACATACTTGGCATTGTCACCAAACGACATTTGGAAAATGGTAGTTGAGTAATACATAATGGCATTGATACCAGACAGTTGAGAACCAGCATGCATGATCATCATGATGATTGTGAGTTTGCAGAAGACTGGAATACGGAGAAGTTCAGGAATAGACAAAGCAAGTTCTGATTCGTACGGAGTTGCCGCGGTCTCAGCTGCAAGAGCAGAATCGGTGTCGGGAGCAGTACCAGTAATAGCCGCTTCCTTTTCAACGATTTTCTTCTTCTGAGCGCTAGAAACCATGTCTTGGAATTCGGCTTCGATGTCACCATGACGAAGTCGCAAGAGCTCAACTTGGGCTTCTTCAATGCGGTTTTGAGAGATCAACCAACGAGGAGATCGAGAACAGAAGGGAAGGCAGACCATTTGTATGATGGCGGGGACTACAGTAATGACAGTGGCAACACGCCAGCCGACAGGAGACAAGAGACCAAGGCCGATGGCTTCAATGACGAGGATACCAATGGTAGTAAACAATTGAAGCATGGTACCAAGGGCGCCACGGTTTTTGGGTGGAGCAATTTCAGCAATGTACATGGAGACAACCACAGTACCAAAACCGGATCCAATACCACAGAAGATACGACCGATAGCGAATTGAGCAGAAGTAGTAGAAGTAGAAAGCAAGGCGGCACCGATGATGAAAGTAACGTTGATCATGATCAAGGCATCACGACGACCGAACCTCTCGGACATGGGCTTAGCGACAGCACTTCCAAGAAGACCACCAATGGCAAACATACCAGTAGCAACACCCCTAGTAACATAAGAAAGCAGTGAGTTAACATAAAGAAAAAAAATTTTTTTGGGTCTCCACACTTTAGCAGCATACATACCAGATCCAATCACTCATAGGAATGCACATAGGAAGAGATGAGTTGGGGTAGTTTTGCACACCAGATTGAGGGCAGTTGCGAACATAATCTCCAGGAATATTGAGCACACTCTGCAAAGTCATAAATAGTATGAGATCAACCGTTGATGGCGATCATGTATAATGGACATATGTGGCACTTACGGTATTGACACCACTGTTGAAGGTGGTAAGCGCGGCAATGGCAGCGCAAATAATGACGAAGGGGCGGACACTTGCCTCTCGTGAGTCACGAATGGGTTTAGAATCCATATTGAGTCTTTTTCAAATCGAGGCAGGAACTGAGCAACGAGGGGAAATTGTAAAAAAGTTGATTGATAAAAAAAACGTTGCTGAGGCAAGGTGATTTATACCTAAATGTTGGCCCAAAAAAATTTTGGTAGGAGTTTCATCAAGTTTTCCGTCGTTTTCCGCCTTTCCCCGCCTTCCCTTTTTCCTCCAATTCAACCGATCGCCCCAGTATTTAGCGCGGCCGGACATAAGTTTAACACCATCTAACTCATAGCTATATGCATCCCACCTATTTTGATATCTCATCATAGATAGATCTTTCGTAAACTGCAAATACTGAGTGAGAAATTTATGAGATATCCAGGGCTAGATGTTTCGGCTGGTGTGGCCTGTCAAAAAGGGTTTTCTAATGAAACCCGGACACCCGCGTTGAGTAGCCCATCTCAGTCTCCTATTGGCTGAATTCCATTTGTAAAGAATTTCTACTGTGCATGATTTACGTCTATGAAATCCCATTATTCATCCCTTTGCCAATAGCGATCCGTATCCGCAGAAAATACTTCATATCATCAACCTTGTCCAATAATATAAATGACAACTGATAACCATGATAGAAAAATGGTTTACGCCATGAGCCTCTCATACCAACAGCGTACACTTTATGCTCTAGGGTGGAAACTAAACTAAAATAAAAGCAAACCTCGAATTCTTTAGAAGGTTTCTACAAGAAAAACCCTCTGTCTTGCCACTCTTGCATGCGGAACGATTGACTCTGCGAAGAATTCGGTGGTTCGGGGAAGCAAGTTGAAACATTTTCAAATAAGGAAATCAATTTTCACAATTCATACAATCAATAGCAGCTTTGCTGAGGTGAGGTTGAGGTAGGATAGCGAAAGATTCTGGTTATTGCTTAAAGGAAAGATGTCTATGGCAGGTCTAACATTGTTGAACGAATCAATATGTTGGCAGGGATTGCACATATTTGAAAGTATTGAAAATGCGGGATTTCCTATTTTTTCTAAGACAAAGGGCCCCACAGCCCTAGTATAATGTCGCTTTGTCACGCCACTCACGAGCACTTCCTTAAAATATATACATCTTTTTAACCGCCACCGACCTTTCAAATCGAGCATTGCTTGCAAGTCACTTTTGAAGCACTTCGGTTTTGTGCCTAATGAAGAAGCATGTACATGGCCCATGAATATTTTGACATTCAAATCTCGGCAATAAAATCCACCTAATGCTCAACTTTCTCAACGAACTGTTGTGCCCAGATTCATTTTTGTATGTTTCTTTTACGGGCATTACATTGCTTCGTCATTGGATTTCTTTAAGCAGTGTGTGGTGCGTACCTGTGCTACGGTGACCTATCGATTCCTGCTGTGGGCAAACGCAGGCTGGTTTTGAAATTCGTGTCAGCCGACCAAAATGACGTCCCTTATGAGGGACGCCTCATTGAAAAGTCGAGTGTGCGGTGAAAATCTTCCCTGACATAACTCTTTACTTCCACCATGGTCAAAACCACTTTTATCGCCGCCGCAGTTGCACTCCTTTCAACCTATGTTGCTGCAGTGCCTGTCATGGACTACAGCTATGATACCGGCCGTTTGGCTCCCCTGTACATTGCAGACGATGCCGAAGCCCTGGCTGATTCTTACATTGTTGTTCTCAAGAATCACGTCAACTCGGAGAATGCCATGCAGCACTGCCACTGGGTTCGTGCTTTGCACAACGAAAACTCCATTATGGCTGAACTCTTGGACACCAATGCCGCTCACGGAATCAAGCATGCTTTTGATCTTCCGAAGCTCAAGGGATATTCAGGAAAGTTCTCAAAGGAAACTCTTGACAAAATCAGACAATCTGAAGACGTAAGTAACCATTTTCAGTATGGGATATCGTTCGCTCGTGCCGACGCCGATGCGGCCCGCGTGTGGAAATTGTTTCTGCATGGTCTATGCCGCAGCCTCGCCGTGCTTGGCAAAAATGATTAAATTTCCCCTATGCCAAGATGCAATCTCCGACGTTTCATCATGTTGTACTAATATTTGGAATATTTATCTCCTAGGTTGCTTATATTGAGCGCGACACTGTAGTCTATGCCAGTGAGTTGGAGCGTAATGCTCCCTGGGGTTTGGCTCGTATCTCTCACCGCGAACCCCTCAACCTTCGTACCTTTAGCAAGTACAACTATGAAGCCGAGGGTGGCGAAGGTGTCAAGGTCTATGTCATCGATACTGGTATCAATGTCAAGCACGTTGACTTCGATGGTCGTGCTGAATGGGGTGCCACTATTCCTGACGGTGATCCCGATGAAGATGGTAACGGTCACGGCTCTCACTGCGCTGGTACTATCGCCGGAAAGCGGTATGGTGTTGCCAAGAAGGCAAAGCCCGTCGCCGTCAAGGTTTTGCGCTCCAACGGTTCTGGAAGCATGTCTGACGTCGTAAAGGGTGTCGAATGGGCCACTGAACAGCACCTTATCGATCAAGATGAAGCTGAGAAGGCTAAGAAGAAGTACAAGGGTGCCGTTGCCAACATGAGTCTTGGTGGTGGTAAATCAAGAGCATTGGATGACGCTGTCGATGGTGTACGTATCTGTGTTAATTCCTCTTCTATATCATGGTCGTATAACTCACTTTTGTTTTCTTATCTTTTTCATTTTAGGCTGTTGAGGAAGGTGTCGTCTTTGCTGTCGCCGCTGGTAATGATAACCGTGATGCTTGCAACTACTCTCCAGCTGCCAGTCCTCTCGCTATCACAGTTGGTGCTTCAACCATTACTGACGAACGTGCCTATTTCTCCAACTTTGGCAAGTGCGTTGATGTCTTCGCTCCTGGTCTTGATATCACCAGTATCTGGATTGGATCCGACCATGCCACCAATAAGATTTCTGGTACTTCCATGGCATCGTACGTATATTTAAATTCAATTTGACTGGCCCAAATTGAAACTTGTTTCTAATGTTATATCCCGATGTGTTTAGACCCCACGTTGCTGGTCTTGCAGCTTACTTCCTTAGCTTGGCTGAGGAGAAGGTCACCCCCAAGCAAATCAAGGACCAGATCTTGGAATTGGCTACCAAGAATGCTTTGGCCACTCTCCCTAAGGACACTGTCAATTTGTTGATCTTCAACAACTTCACCAGCACCGGTCTCTATTAAATTTGTATATCGGCAGCCTACATACTTGTAAACTTTGACCCTTTCTCTGATCTACATCGACGACTTGGCTAATGGCTTTTTCAATGGTGGATATGTAAACTCGGTTTTGATTTTTTAATTTTCTGATGTTCGACCTTTTTCCGGATATATATGTGTTTGTTTTTTCATTACAATTCGTGTTGTACTCGCATTGCAAGTCTTCTCATTGATATGCGCTTGATTACTCTGATTATATGCTACAATTAGTGTGTCGACTTCAGTCGCCATATAATTAAATACATTCCTTCAGTGATGATTTTTTCTTCGTATATTCGACTGCAGCCTGCATCATAAATTGTGTGAGTGAGATAAAGCGTACCAAAAATTAATTGTTGCATCTGGGCATAAAAAAAATTAGCTTTCGTTGCCTCTCCCCGCTATTGTGCTGCGGCAAATGTCCAAGGTATTCGTTGTCGGAATCAGGTACCGTATCCTACTATTATATGACTACGATTTATGTTGAATTGCACTTCAACAAGCTAACAACAAAACTTTACCGGAATCTCCTCAAAGTGGTCCGTCCTGCTCGGGAAAAACTGTAAGTGACATGTCCATGCTCATGAGGCTATCGCAAAATGGTGAACTCACAATGATTTACCAGACCCTGGCTCGTATATTAAGAAAAGTCTTTTCAAACTCGGTTGTCATTCATCAAGATGATTTTTATAAGGTATTCAGGCTCTTTTGTGGTTGCAATGATCTAAAATGGTCACGTCGACACCTTTTCTGACTGTATTCATGCGGTAGCCTGACACAGAGATACCAACTGATCCAGACACTGGTTTAGACAATTGGGATTGTCCGGAATCTTTTGATGCCGTCAAAATGCACCAAAGCTTGCAATATGCACGCGAACACAATGGGGAGCTGAGCAATGATCACCCTAGAGGTGAAGACAGTAATACCCATGATGGGTCCATGACAGTGTCTGACGACTTCTTGAATCACCTCAAAGAAATGATACCCAAAGACGTTGATTCAAAGTTTCGTTTGGTCCTAGCGGATGGTATATTACTCTATTGGGATCCATTGATCTATGAGCAATTTGATTGCAGCTTCTTTATTTATGCTGGGAAAGACACCCTGAAGCAGAGGAGGGAGTCCAGACAAGGATATGTAACTCAAGAAGGTAGGAATGAGAAGTTGCTGTGTGATGTCATGCATTAGTATCTGATATATTCTTCGAAGGTTATTGGGTTGATCCGCCTGGATATTTCGATCAATTGGTTTGGCCACAATACGAGAAGTGGAATTCCCATCTCTTCCCGAATGCAAACCAAAACGAAGTGAAGCAAAATAACATTCATGACCTATCAATAATGAATTCAGATACAGAAAATATAGAGGAAATAGCAACAAACGCTATGAAGGATTTGATCAGCCATCTGCAGGCCACAAAATAAATATTTTGCATTGAGTGCTTATCATTTCGTAGCCTGACCTTATATATAAGAGGCTACAGGTAACAAAATGGTCATTTTATCCTATCTGTCTACCGTGTACATTAGAGACAGGGAACTACAAGTTACATGGAATAATGGAAAGGCAAGGCACAGTCTTTCGGATCATCTCAGACCGGAGCTGAAAAGCAGTCAAGTAAAATAGACCACCTCCCTCATTGAACTCCATTTATTCGTCGTCATGGGGAAAACCACTAAGCCCGCAAGGCCCAAAGGCAAAGCCCAGCCAGCAAGTAGCAGGTAAGTTTTGCATGCAAGAATTGGAACAGCAATCCATACACTTTACCCATTCACTCTCTGATGTCACCTTCAGCCGAGCTGCAGATCTTGCAGGTGCTGGAAACGGCGCAGTCGATCTTCAGAATCTCGGAGGCTTCGCTCGATTCGTAACACCTGCTCATGGTTCGTTTGCTCCAACCTCGCCAATGGCAAAAAGCGGTAGTTCAGAAGGCGAAATAGCGACTAGCCATGACCTAAGCCCAGAGCTAGTCGTGGTTATCAAGAAACTGTCGAAACGTGATTCGATCACAAAAGTACGAGCATTGGAAGAATTTGAATCATATCTGAAGAACAACGAATCTTCAGTCATTAGCATTTTAGACGTTTGGGTGCGTTTAACTTTTTGCTCGTGAAAACTTCGTGCCAATTTCAGTCACTCAACCCATTGTTGTTTGCCTCCCGCAGGATCGCCTATTCGGGAAACTAGCTATAGACGTTGACAGACGTGTGCGATTGGCCACTCAATCTGTTCATCAGTTTATTGTATCTGTTGCAAAAAGAAAAATTGCTCCCCATCTTAAGAGCATGATTGGCCCATGGCTGATTTGCTTTTTCGATCCAAGCAAAGACGTAGCTCGAATCGCCACCACTTCATTCTCAGTAAGTCGTCATCATCGATATCTTTCCTATTCTACCAATTGATTTATTAAACCGAAAACCTTTAGTCTGCATTTCCTTTGGATAAGAAGAAGGAAGTTCTTGTTTTCTGTCAGAAATCAATTATTGAGTATACTTCGGAGATGATATTGGAGAAAACCCCAGATACTCTCAGTAAGTTGGTGTAAATGGTGAACATACTGGTGGTTCAGGATCGGTGCAGCGCTAATAACATGTTTGAAATTAGGTGATCCTCGTGACGTGACAAAGGAGGAGATGGATGCGAAGTTTGCGAGAGTCATCATCGAATCCTTCCATGTCCTGGCGTACCTTATAAGTGAGTACCTTGGTCTGGATGACTAGTTAGAGAGACCCTATGTATTGACACATTTGGATCATAGACGAGATTTCTGTGGATGACAGGACGAAAGTGAAGCAGGACTATGATAATCTGGTGGACAGTGAAAAATTCTGGAAATACGCCACTGATGAAAACCCTTACATTCGAAAGGCCGTCTACAACTTCTTAAAAGTGATTTTGTCGAAATGGCCAGGTATAGTCACAGCGAGATTAAGATTGGTAGACCGTAAACGTATACTAATAATGAATGATTAGATATGGTCGAACCTAGGCTACCCCTCATTCGTAAACATTTCTTAAGCAAAGCATTTGCAGAATCAAACCCAACTACTCACCCAGAACTATGGGACTCACTACTTGTGTTATCAAATGGTGTGTAGTAACAATCCTGTGAGAAGTGTTTGTCAAACATCTTAGCAGTTATTAATCCAGCTTTGATAGAGTTTCCTCAAGCGTGGGTAAGCAGTGAAAAGAAACCGCCCTTTCCGAAGCTTCTCAATGCCCTTCGTAATGGTTTGAATGGATCTCCTGCCATTGCCTATCCAAGTATGCTTGCCCTTCTTGCAAATCTTCCAAACGAGGTAAATTTTATAGAGGCTTGAAAGCTCAACGTATACGACATGACAGTCAGCTGATATGCGCTATTGAAGATCATTAAGGGCTATCAGGTTTACGTCGATATTTTTACGTCCTTTTGGACTGGCGGACAGAGTGAGCACATTGACAGAAATAATGCCTCAATATTCATCAATGCCTTTGTGGAATGCGCAATTTATATGGCAGCTACTGCTAGGTAGGTTGCTTACATACATCATTATGTCATATAATTTACAATCAGCTAATCTGAATACATATATACTTGCAGTAAGAGAATTGAGTCGGATGAAGAGGCTGAGCAAGTCCGCTCTTACTTGATTCATGATCAGTTTGGCAAAGTCATCAAATTGTATTTTGCAACTACCGGCACGGACCGTATTGCTCAAAAGCTCGATCCTTCATCAATCAGCGTTGTCATAAGTAAACACTTGATTTCATTGAGTTCTATTCAATCTCTAAAGGGTGAGTTTTGCGTATCACTGCAAGTCCCTTGTACGTTTGTTAACCATATTGTCATCTACAGCCGAGTTTGAATTGCTGTGGTCCGAGGTTGAATCATTTGCTGTATCAAGTATAGACGATACAAACGGTGGCGATGCACATTTGGTCTTGCCTGAGCGAACAAGTGAATTGCTCTCATCCATGCAGACCGTATATACCGATGATGCAACGAAATCTTCCATTTCTTCTTCGGTTGAGGATTTGGCAGCCACAATATTTGCTACTGCAGTTCAAAAGTCCTTGGATGCTGAAGGTAAATGCGCCACTTGACTAGCTTTCGTACTAAAAGCATAATAATAACAATTGAAAAAAAAAAACAGAGACAAGCACATCGCAGTTGTATCTGGCTGTCAAATTACTTTCATCATTCAAATCTTTGCTGTTCAAGAATCCAAGTCAAACTAAGGTAGGTATAGATCCATGTTCAAAATTTGAGTTGCTATTTTTTCCTAAAGCCTTCATCGTAGGCTGTGTTCGAAAACGTACAGACATTGGCAAAAGGCATGAAGCAACAAAAGCTAGAAAGGATACCTACCTTGACTACGTTCGTTATTCAATTCATGGCCCATTGCAACGATAACACTGTTACCCAAAGCATTTGGAACATAATTGTGGAGGACATTGACTTCAGCTCTGGCGATATTATCAGTGACAGTCTTCAGCTTATCATACTGGGAGCGATCTGTGAAAAGGTATGCACAACATACAAACTTTGCTACCTATAATTATATAACCTCACAATATTTGTCTAGGCATCACTTGATTCCATGAGCGACATAGTACGCCAATCTCCATTAGATAAGCAAGTTCACCTTTTGGTGCAGCAAAAACTATGTCAGAACGGGACTACTTCAAGAAGTATGGATCCCAAGCTATTGCAGTCTACTGTTATCAATGCAGTTTTGGCCTACAACCGTAAGAATTTGAACTACAGCAATCGCAGTATGGAGATTACAAGCTAATAATGAAAATTTCAGTTGCTTTGACCCCCAATGGTTGGCGATCAATAATGATAGAATTAGCGAACTCAATGATTGCAGGATTGCAGAGTATTTCATCAAATGATTTAGAGGCTACTGGAGCTATGGACAACCTTCTTACGGTCATGTCGATCACCACTTCCATCCTTGCCGACGAAGAATCCGTCAAGCGGTTAGTTGAGGATAGCACGACAGCAAAGATAATTGTTTCAGTGTTTGAAACCAACTTTGTCAACGTTGACGCTGGCGATGATAAAAACAAGCAGCAACTTTACACGAACGCAGACGCGGCTTGGCAACGTTTACTACATACCATCAAAGATAACATCGAGTTACAGAAAGCTATTGCTGAGCGACTGAGTGATCACATACGCAGTGAACTTATGGATACGAGCAACATTTCAAGGTGAGTGTAAATATACCAATGCTCATGTTGAACTTTACGATTTAAACTTACCAATTTTCAACTTCTAGTCCCACTGAATTTGTGAAGCGTGCCAATATGATCCTGGCGGGAATAACAGCCAAGCAATCTCAACTTCAGGAAACCACCATTGACCGCCTTTTGCTGCCAGCTACAGACTGGCAAACCTTAGGCCAGACTTTTATGCACCAATTGCCAATGGGCATAGTCGCATTTGCGATCACTGATCCTATCGCTGGAGCTATACATCAAGCACCTTTGGATGAGGACGAAATGACACCCGTCGATTACGATATCTATGGCTTGAGCTCCTACGGAAGATGCATTCTATATGCTCACTATCTTGCCCGACAATTGGGTATCCAGCTCTTTGTTGGAGACAATGGTAACGCAAAACGTGCTAGCGTTCTTCTTGAACTCGTCGCTGCCGGTCAGGTTTGCCATAAATACCTGGAAGCTCATCTTCCATTTGGAATATGGGATGGATCGAAATACGAGTCTGCTAACGAAATAGCCTTTCGAGAGGCTGTTGAGATCGGCCAAAGCATGTTGAAAGAATTGTTGAAAAATTCACCTCAACTATCTTTAACTTTGGAGCCATCTACTCAATGGCTTACTTCAACCGATGGCGTCAGCACGCCAGATACTCAGCATTGCAGCATGGTTGATCAGCTAGTCCAAGCATCACTTGCTCAAGCTGCACAGAACAGTGATAACCTATACTATGCAGAGGTCTTGAAACTCGTATGTCGGTATGCCTTAGTAGGAACATCGGACGATAAATTCGCTGAGGCATGGATCAACCTGGTACTCAGTAGTGAAAAAGATGGTGAGTCTAATGAAGCCGATACAGCTTGTTTACAAATATGGATACTGATTCCATCCGTTTTCATTAGCTGTGTTTTATCCTGCATTCATCGTTGACCTACTGAGGGTGCATTTCCCTTCTTCACAAGCTGTCATCCGATTCCAGAACAGGCTGGCTAGCCAGGTATCCAGCTTGAATATGACTAATCTTTTTGATGAGAACGACAGTACCGGTGAGTGAAATCTGATATGCCAACTTGTACAAGCATTATTAACTTATACTCCTCTGCGTGACCGCGAAACTGTAGCATGGAAAACAATTGTGCTCCTCAATCAATGTATATCCAACAAACTTCCACTTACAATGCTGCCTCCAAGATTAGTATTCTTGATGCAGTCATTGCGTAAATGGTTTGAATCGGATGAATCATCAGAGGCTTCTTCATACCGAAATGCTCGAGTTCGTAGCCAATATCTAAAGTTGTTTTCTCACATGGCTCCAGCCTTATTGGATGTCCCTGGCAGTCACTGGGATTATATTCTGTCGGCTATACAAGAATGCTTAATGGTAAGCTATCATACTGTCAGATATGAGAGCTTCGCTGATGCTAATTGACTGTAATTTTATAACAAGTTGGCCGATATAACTTCACCAGCGGACACAGTTTTGGTCTATGAGGCATTGTCGTTATTTGCCACGCTGAAAAATCTTGCTGATGAGAACGAAGACCTCCTTTCAGCATTTAGCGATTACAGCGGAGCTATTCAGGAGACCATTTTCGATATATTGATTGCAGAGCAAAGTAAGTATAACCTCCATGCTTGGCATGACTTATGTTTCTCTATTCACGTCATCATATAGCAACCGAGCCAACATCACCACGACTTGCTCTTCATGAGCTTCTCGCCCAATTACTGGAGGATGTTCCTGACAAGATGGTCAAGCAAAAGAGTGTGGAAGATAATCTCTTATCTATTATCAACGCACCCAGTGAATCCTTTCAAAAAGCTAGTTATAAGTTGCTGAGCACGAATATAGTAGAGCAGGCGCAAGGTCTGTCAGCTAGCCTGGAGTTTTCTCATAGTGAAGGTAATATTGCTGTTGCTATTACTCACATGTTGCTTTCCCGAAGCCTTGCTAAATACAGTCGTCTTTAGAAAACCCATCTCTAGCAAATTTCAATCATCGATTGCTTGATCAAGTACTGAACCCTCCTAGCTTGTCAGGGTGGATGGATGGACAATTTACTGACAAGGTAAAGAAAGCTTCATATTGTATGCCACACCATGCTGTTATCACGTTGTTCTCATAGCAAAAATGTATACTAGACGCTACATGACATCTTCGGTTATCTACTGGCATGGATGCTCCTATATGATCACTTTGAAGATATTGTAAGTACACCGAGCCCTGTACTATCGTAAATCTTGTCTAACACAAGTCATATTGGTTGGCCTCTAGACTTTCAAGCTCAAGTCCAATTATGTGCAGCAGTTGAACGAAAATTCGGCAACAGACAGCTTGATGAATTTCATCTTCAAGATACTGGGAGTAGGCTTTGATCATACTGTCGAACCCTTTGACCTATCAAAGTGGGAAGTGAACACATTTGATATCCTTGGTAAGGGATTCATGATTGAAAATGCGATATCTGAAGAACTTGACTAAAAGGAGTATCTTGCAGGATTTGATTTATCTTTCGATTTCAGCTTGCAATTGCTGGCCTCGCATATTTACTTCAGATCGTTGCAAAAGACGCCATCGCTTGTCCGGTAAGTTTTTGCTTATAAATGTATAACATAGCATACCACGCTAATTTAGCATTGACTGCAATAGACAATGGTGGGCCGAAATCAAGAGCCGTCAGTTGAGCCTTGCAGTTGAAAGGTAATGGACACATTTTGTATCAAAAAATCAAAAGCCCACCATGCTAAATTCTAGTATCTCCTTCACTGTAGCTATACTTCCAAGTACTTTAGCTCTCTCATCATCAACAGCGAGATAGAATCTGTTGTGCAAGCGGATGCAAAGTCACTTTTTGCTGAAGATGAAAATTTCACAGTGAAGGCGTTGAAGGCAGTCAATGAAATCATTGCTGTCTATAGAGTTGACGACCAGAACATTGAAATGGCTATTAGGCTACCACCCATGTTCCCCCTTCGAAAAGTAGATGTTAATGGTGTTCAAAAAGTCGGCGTGGACGAAAAGCGATGGAGAGCTTGGTTACTTGCTGTATCAGCAATTATTGTCTCACAGGTACAGTGAGAGAGATGCAAATGAACAAAGCTTGTTCTTAGTACTAATTACTCTCGATACGCACAGAATGGCAACTTGGTAGATGCTCTTACATTGTTCAAACGCAATGTAAGTATGCACTTCGAAGGTATCGAGGACTGTACCATCTGTTACTCCATCGTGAGTGTGACCGATAGATCGCTACCAAGCAAACAGTGCAGAACCTGTAAAAACAAATATCACGCCAGCTGCTTGTACAAGGTAATTCCGGAAATCAACCATATCAATGTCAATTGAGAATATACTTTTTACTAACATCAATGAACGAACTACAGTGGTTTAGCAGCTCCAACTCATCCAGTTGCCCTCTCTGTAGAACGCTGTTTTAATATCCAGCAAAAATATGTATCCCTAGCGCTAACTATTGTCAAACCTAGCAATCTAAATATAAATTGTTTGGTGATTTTGGTGGCGACTTACAACTGAAACTAGTGATATAATGTGCTGTAGAAATCTCCAATTTACTTTAGCTTTCTGATACAAAACAAAATTCAAAGAACCCCCTTTGAGTTCTGTTGTGTCCCCGCTCACGTTTAGCCTCTAATCCCCTGAACGATCCCTGTCCATCAGTTCTCTCCCTACTGATTGATGAATTACTCAAGTATTCTGCATTCTTTGTCCTCAGCTCTTTCATTATTCATTTTCTCTGGCCACTTGCCTTTACGACCCATTACAATCATTTATAGATCTGACGTCTTTCCGAATATTGTCTATTTTAAATCATTCTTGACACTCCATCTTCCAATATATATATTCGAATCCCTGTCACGCAGATCAACCCAACCTTTTTTCGACTACTATGGCAAAGTTTTCTCTATCGAGCACGTCACCGTACAAGTGGTTGGCACTATATTTTGTGCTCAACTTATTTCTTACGCTCTACAATAAAGTTATACTGATGGACTTTCGATATCCATGGACCTTAACTGCAGTTCACACCTTCTGTTCTGCAATTGGAGCTACTACATTATGGTTAAGAGGATCATTTACGCCAACTAAACTTTCATTTCAAGAAAATGTGGTAATGCTTGCTATTTCCGTTTTATACACCATCAACATCGCCATCAGTAACGTATCTCTGTAAGTATACTTCTGTCGTATTCACTACTCTCCCTTTCATTCTTCAATCGTTACTGAATAATGATTTATTTGGCAACTTAATACTAACATAACAATACGGGGAATCTCATAATCAACAGTAACATGGTCAGCGTTCCGGTATGTAAAAACATCGACCTAACAACATTGACTGCAAATGAATTTAACACAAAAGACAATATGACAGTTTCATCAAGTTGTCAGAGCTATGACCCCGATATTTACAGTGATGATATCCATTTTATTTTTGCGGACAACCTACTCTAAAGCAAAGTATTTGGCTTTGCTACCGGTACGTTATCAAAGGATCATCTTAGGAGTATAAAGCAAACAATTCATCTGATCCTAACTTCATCGCAAATTAGGTTATCTTTGGGGTTGGATTTGCAACATTTGGCGAGTACGATTTTACTTTGCTAGGATTCTTGCTGACCGTTCTGGGAACTGGGCTAGCAGCATTGAAGACAGTGGTTACCAATCGCGTGCAAGTCGGACGCCTCAAGTTACATCCACTGGATCTTTTACTTCGTATGAGCCCTATCGCCTTTGTCCAAACAGTCATTTACTCATACTTTACTGGTGAACTGCACGAAGTTCGACAGTTCGTCACCACTAATATGCATGCTGGCGTGTATGTGGCACTGCTGTTCAACGGTATTGTTGCATTTTCTTTGAATGTGGTTAGCTTCACTGCAAACAAGCAGGCTGGTCCAGTGACAATGACAGTAGCAGGTAAGGGCCAATTACAAAAAATATGTGCTAAAACCCTAGAAGCCCTTTCTCACAAATCAATGCTTTGAAGGCAATGTGAAGCAGGTGCTTTCGATTGTGCTTGCTATCTTTATTTTCAAGCTACGCATAAACCCTACCAACGCGTTCGGCATCCTGCTTACCCTCTTTGGAGGTGCATATTATGCACTAGTGGATGCAAAGGAAAACAGGAAACCATTGTTACCGAGTTTTGAAAAGCCAAAATCGCTTACTGAGGAATCCATGATTGATCTCATTATCTCGGAGAATAGCTCTTCGAGCAATTTGTACGAAAACCTCACAGAAACACGGCAATATCGAATGATACAATAGCTTTTCCAATTGAATGTAGTTTGCATATCTTGCATCGAGTCCAACATAGCATCCCACTTTCCCAATATAAATATACAAAATCAATGCTTAACCACGTTGTAGTTGGCGGTCCATCAATGAATCAACAATTGGAACAAAATCAAAAAAAAACTTTCATTGAACATTGCGATTATCTAAGCTTTGTTAACAATGCATTCTTTGAAGGACATATTTGATTACAATGATTTTCTCTAGTGCTGCTTATTTCTGACCCTACAAATGATTGAATTGAAGTTAGTAACTGTGTCGATTCGAGACGAGCTGAATGAAAGTAGAAAAAAAATCTTACTCTGGCCATCTTGATAGCACCCCAGAGGGAGCCAACGACACCAGTTCCCAAAACGAGGAAGGTGGAGTAGACAATGAACTTGTCTCTAGGACCACGAAGGTAGAGCAAGGTGTTGGATGGGGCCTATTTGATACCAGAACAATTTAGCATAAATGTCGGTATGTAATTGAGAGCTCACGAATATTGTTTTCAAGACGACAAGCGTTCTACTGGAAAAAAATTTCATACCTGGAAGAAACGCTGGCTGGCGATAACGTTGTTGGGTCTGTTAACCAAGGACATGTTGTAATCGGTGATATCTCGTTGTGGTAGGCAGATTGTTGTGGGCTCACAAGGTGAAATAACTATTTGATTGATGACGTAGGTACTACGTCACGTTTTCGATGTGTAAACATTCAAAATGATGATTTCGTACCAAACTCCCTGGGATTTTTTTTTTTTTGGCCACACGTGTAAACCTACGCTACACAGTGACGAGCCTTTCTATTTCACTGGTAAGCACGATTGAACACGTATGAAAGATGCTATCAGGCATTATAGAAGTTCTTTAACTTGTTTTGATAGAAATTGAACTCCTAGCGGTTTGCCTTTTTATTGGGCCAAACAGCATAAAAGGGCATAAGTACGATTTGTATAGGGCGGAACTTGATTTCCCTTTCTCTTTGTCACCAAGACCCACTCCTTTTCAGCTGTCACTTTTGCCGCCGAGCTTCCGACACTCGTACATCCATCTTGGGGAGCATTTGCAAAGTTATAGGCTGTGCAAAAGTCTTCTCCTATTAGTCCTC
The DNA here is from genome assembly GCF_025399195.1 of Umbelopsis ramanniana AG. Taxonomy (NCBI): domain Eukaryota; kingdom Fungi; phylum Mucoromycota; class Umbelopsidomycetes; order Umbelopsidales; family Umbelopsidaceae; genus Umbelopsis; species Umbelopsis ramanniana. Next base: position 151,585 of record NW_026252098.1, on the reverse strand, counting down.
CACCCCTGTAAAAGCCTGCTGGTCTTGATAGCATCACCCGCCCCTTTTACACAACTGATCTTACCTCGACAACACTTCGACACCCATCACCCCACTGCATCACAGCTTTACTCCGAAAGCCCCTATATTCCTCAACACACCTACATTGTTTGCAAAACTGGGAATAACGAAATCAGTATCGAGTAGAAAGCATTTCCAACGCATTGCACAATTTAAGTACACTTTATACTACGGCATCCTCGACTGCTAGTCGAGCCTAATTCGTCATTACGCCAGCAATGAGCTCAGATTATACGAGTAAGCTACGGTCAGCTTCTCGGAAAACGACTGTTCACACTCGGTCAATACCAAAATCAAAGGAACACACTTCCAACGCCTCTAAGCGTCATAGTGATGACGACGTTCCTACCATACCATCAACGCCGTCAAGACATTCGTCCGACGATTCATCGAGAATAATATCCATCGACTCCGTCTTTCCTTCTACGCCACCTAGCCGTGTTCGACGAGAGATATACGGTGACAGGTATAGTGCCGGACATTCTTATAGTCCTTACCATCATAGCTAGCTATGACTCACTCTCCTGCGTTAAATAGATTCATACCGGTTCGCGATAGGAATCTCGCAACGGAATTCAGCTTAATAGGCGACCAGCGGACACCTTCAAAAGGAAAAAGAAGCAGCAATGGTATCGACACATCACCTCAAAGTGGTAAGGTTATTGATAAGTGGGGATATTTGTTGTCGGAGCGAATTCTAACGCCATAATTCGTCTTAGAAATTGCCAATCGTAAATACGAAGCTATGCTACGAACAGAATTACTAGGCGAGGATTTTTCTTTGGACGATTTGCAGACCTTTTCCGAGGATTCCCCACGTACCCCACGAAAACTGTTTACTTATGGACATAGCCGATCCAGAAATGCAGAAGAGATACCCGTACAGGTGGACTCACCGTACAAAGCGAAATATTCCACCAGTCCTATTGGAGCTGTTGGGCAACGAATCTTGCAAAGTCCTCAAAAGTTACCACGACAGATAAGCAGAACGCCTGTGAAAGTCCTTGATGCACCGGAACTACAAGTGAGTTGCTCAGTGCGAGCGCTGTATCATTTATTAAGCACCGCTAACTCAGTCTTTGCTTTGCAGGATGACTTTTACCTTAACCTGGTGGATTGGGGCTCAACAGACGTACTTGCTGTCGGTTTAGGGATGTGCGTATACCTTTGGAATGCTACGACAAGCAAAGTTACCAAACTATGTGACCTTGGACCTGGTGATTCAGTCACATCCGTCAATTGGACTCAGCGCGGATCGCATGTTGCTGTTGGTACCAACAATGGTAGCGTATTAATATGGGACGCCGAAAAGTGTCGAAAATTGCGGACAATGAATGGCCATACTTCTCGAGTTGGTAAGTTGTTATCATTTACGCGTAATAAACCGCGACAAAGCGCGTACTTACACTCGATTTATGTTTTCTTATAGGTTCGCTTGCCTGGAATAACCAAGTGCTTACTTCAGGTGGCCGTGATCGCGTTATATTTCACCGAGATGTTCGAGTTCCAGCTCAGTACTTTCGAAAATTGGATGCACATACCCAAGAAGTTTGTGGCCTAAAATGGAACCCAGACGAAAATATGTTAGCTTCCGGGGGAAACGACAATATGCTCATGGTTTGGGATCATTATGAGAATCGAATTTTACACAAGTTTACCGACCATACTGCAGCTGTTAAAGCAATCGCCTGGAACCCTTCGGCACGTGGTGTTCTTGTTAGCGGTGGCGGTACGGCTGACAAGACCATAAAATTTTGGAACACTATGACTGGAAGTCTTTTGCATTCATACGACACTGGCTCTCAAGTTTGCAATATTTTGTGGTCCAAGACGTCTAACGAATTGGTTTCAACTCATGGTTATGCTCCAAATGGAGGTACGGGCTCGAATCAAGTGATCGTATGGAAATACGACAATATGCAACGAATAGCAACCTTGACGGGACATTCTTATCGCGTACTATACCTTTCAATGAGCCCTGACGGTAAAACTATCGTTACCGGCGCAGGAGATGAAACCCTTCGATTCTGGGACGTATTCCAAAGCAATCAAAGCAGCCGCCGCTCAAGCAGGCCAGGCATTGCAAGGAATAGTGTACGATAAATTCACATGATATGCTAATATCATGGCTGCTTCATGTGTCTTCCCGTTATCATTCTGCATGGAACCTCTGTTTTTCCGTCTTTAGCTTTTGTCATTAGCACTTTGTTGTTTCTCATTCCCTTCAAATCCCACTCATTCAACCATCCATTCATTTTTCTTCTTACTTTACATTCTTGTAAATTTACATATTTTTTTTTCCTTGGTCTTATGGTGCCTGTCAGTTTCCTTTCACGTAACCATTGGATATAATACCTTTGTACAGTACAGCGGTTGCTCGCAATTGCTCCTTTTTCTTTGTTTTCCCTCCAAATTTTTTTTTTCCATTGTGTGAGTTTCACTTCCCTTTTCAGCTTGTTCACTTACCAATATCAAACAACATTTTCTTGTATAAAGGGCCGCCTGCCGGGCTGGTGTGCAGTGGACATTACTTCACATGCCGTAACGGGCAGCGGCTCACGTCACTGTTGGATGGCACTCATAAATTCCATCACAAGGGTAAGCCTCTTAAAACCAATATTTGTTTGATTCTTGGCTTGTTGAATAACCTTTGCTTGCGAAGCCACCGAATGAAACAAAATTCCTGGTATTTTTGGCATAAACTAACCGTTATTTTAAAAAAAAATCTATTGTTGAGATTGGACGAATATGGAAAGGCACAGTTGCCCACGTCGGAGCTTGGCTTGGCGAAAATAAACCTGAGCCTCCCATTTAAATAGGCGAGTGGCAACACCCTTTCGCCTTTCAATATCTCTTCTTTTACAAATGTCACACACTCCCGGTCAAGAGACGCACGATTATGATGCTTATGCTGGTCAATATCCTCCACCTAATACTCAGTACCCAGCTACGAGCAACATAGAAGCTCCTACAACACAGTACTATCCAGTTTACCCTCCTGATCAAGGTCAACCGCAAGCATATCCCGCATACCCTCCTCACGAACACACTGCAACCCCACAAAATTACGCTGATTACCAGGATCAGTTCTACCCTCAAAATTACTCGAACAACACTTCCTGGCCTGCCGGCCCACACTCTACTCCACAGCCACAGGTTTACCATACACCGCCGCCCCCACCTCAGGGGCCCACGCCCAATAATCAGTCTTACCCTAATATTCATAGTGGCTATGACGACCCACACTCCGTTCCACTAGGTGGTTACCGAGAACCAGATCATGAAGCTTATAACGGGAGACAAGATCCTGAATCTACTGCTTTACTATCTGCTGCCAATAACCGACGACCCAGCGCCAAACCCGAGCCTATGCAAGAAGAAGTGGAGTACGAGGATGTAGACGTAGAATTACAAGAACCCACTCACTTGGTAGCGCCAGTGTCGTACAATCGCCCGGATAGAGATGGCTTCTTACCCGGTGAGCGACGACGAGGAGCAAAACCTACCTCCCAAGGTGCAAATGACCCAGCTACTTATTTACCGAAGCCTTACACCGAACCCAGCAAAGGATTGTGCTATGGTATGACTTGCTGCAGGATGTTCTGCTTATTGATATCAGTCGCATTCGTTGCTGGAGGTGTGGCATTAATGATTTATTCTAAAGTCGCCAAAGGCAATTGCGACCAAGCACTCAGCGGTGTCAAGCAAGCTGCTCAGCCGTTATGTGATACCGTTCTGTATGATGCGCTATTCTATGGTGGTATCGCCGTCACCGTCTTGGCCGGCATCGGAGCACTATGGCAATTGATGATGTGTTTGTGTGCTCGATCACGTTAAATGGTCGACAATGATTTTTTTTCTTTTGCATATACCATTATATAGCCCATCGTCATTACGATTAAATTGTAAATATTAGTTTGCTCGCTAGTCATAGATCAATCAAACATCCTTTGAAACATCACATCCCTTTCCCCGTGTATGATTTGATTTGTTGAATGATGAATAGTATATTACATTTCTAATGGGGGAGATTTCACAGAAGCAACAAAAGCTGCATTGTCTTGTCAATTTTGGTATGCTACGTTCCATTTTCTAATCCTTCTTAGACTTTTTGCTCTTTTTTGATTTCACTTTGATTTCGCTATCCGCAACGTCCTCTACAGATCTCTTCTTGCTGACTTTTGAATCTTTATCTTGCTTTTTGGACTTTTCTTTCTTGGCCTTCTTTTCCTTCTTAGCCGTTTTCGATTTCGCCATTTCATCCTTGCTTTCTATCTTCTCCGTCTTGCTCGCTGCCACTGCATCGCCTTTCTGCTTGTCTTTCTTGGATTTTGTCTTCTCATCACTATCTTTCTTGGATTTTTTCTCTTTGCTGCTCTTCTTTAGCTTCTTTTTGCTCTCCTTGTCAGCATCGTCGCGCTTTGCCTTCTTCTTTTTTGGCTTGGTATCATCCTTTTCATCTGATTTCTTCCGCTTCTTGTCTTTTGAGCTTTCCTCAACATTCGACGGTAATGCCGGCTCATCAGCGCTGTTTGCAAGATACTCGGTCATGACACGAGCAAATTTGCCCTTTTGGTCGACCAGACCGCGGCCACCTTTTCTGGCTGTTCGCCCTTCACATGCCGCGAACAACTCAGCATCTGTTATCCTGACAGAATAGTCTTTGAATTCATTGTCAGAGTCTGCATCTGAGGCATTCGCTGAAGTTTCCTTTGAAGCCTGCTCTGAATTGGGTGCAGACCTAAGAGCCATGAATCAGTACGTAGGTAACATTAACCTTTGATAAGTTTTAGCTTCAAACTTACGGATCGAGAGCCCCTGTTGTACTTTTCACGAATGCGCCGTAGAGCTTGGAAGACGCAATGCGCTGAGCAAACGATTGGTGTACTACTTTGACACTATCCATCATTGTTCGGGGTTGCTCTTCTAGAACAGGTGTGGACGCTCCAGATGGGGTCTCTGACGGTGATGATTCTGACTCGGATATACCAGACGGCTTAACTGTACTGATGATGCCGGTTTTGGACTTTCGCATATTGTGATTCTTTGTCTCTACTTTTACCTATAATGAATGTAAAGTAAGTAAATCGTGGTTACTAACGAGGTATATAAACGCACTCAAACTTACCTCGCCTTTATCATCGTCTTTATTGATGACCACACCACTGGCGCTTTTGTTGAACAAATGATCCCACCATGCAAATTCCCATTGATCCTGCCCAACTCCAACACCTTTCTTGTCATTCTTTTTCGTTACGGAAATGTGTTTAACATTGCCGTCCTTGTTCTTTCCCAGACCGTCACCCCTAAAGAAAAATAATGAAAGCGATCAGTGTTTGGACATCAGGTTTGGAATTGTCTGACATTGAGTACATACTTGTTCCAACCGAACTTTTCTAGTTGATTCTGAGCAAATGAGCCGTTCCAAGCGTCCATAGATACGAGATAGGTTGAGAAAAGGCAGACACTTTCAAACTAGGAAGGAAAAAAAAAAAAAAAGGACACATTTTCAAAAAAGTGTGACTGCTGTAAGGTCCATAGCAAAAGGAGCGTCAAGTTTCGACGCTCGCCAACAGCTCTCACATTGTACAATGTTGCGTGTTTCATTGGGAGCAATGAGCAGAATCTCTTCTGCGGGAAGAGCAGCAGCCAAAATACAGGTAAGAGCTCCGAGGCTTGTCCTTCTGCTTGGGGTGTTGGTCAAAATTGCAGTGTCTCATCATTTTGCGCCACAGAGTACCACAATTCGCGCAGTATCGACGACAGAGACGATATCGGCTAAGCGGTATTCACCTACAAGAAGAGACCAATCGACAATGAAGGCTACGACAAAGGTAAAAGACATTGTCGGGTCTCAGGAAGTAGTTTCGGAAAATAATGCGCCAACCGATGGTAAAGCATACTTCCCGGCCACTCAAGAATTCGACGCTCCAGCTGTGGAAGATGGCATCGAATTAAACGAGCAAAGCAATACGCATGACTGGTCAAGGTCCTTCCATGGGCTATCCACACAACCTTTTTCTTCAGAAATTGCTGAAGTTCTGATGCAACCTATCACGGCCGATGATATCGAGATTAAGCCAGGTAGGGAGGGTGCTACTAATAACGGATGAGAATTTTTTGATAAAAGCATGATGGTAACACACCCAACACCCCATTAGATGGTCTACTATATCTTCCTGAAATCAAATATCGACGCATTTTGAATAAGGCCTTTGGACCTGGAGGATGGGGTCTTGCACCCAGGGGAGAGCATTCGATATCTCCCAAAAATGTTTCACGTGAATACGCTTTGATATGTCATGGAAGGTAACAGCGTCACTTTAAAACCATCACTGCACCTTGCAAAAGCTGAATTTTGTTATCCAGATTTGTTTCGCAAGCTAGAGGAGAGCAGGACTTTTTCGACAATTCTGGTTTGCCTACCGCTTCAGAGGGTTGCAAAAGCAATGCTCTGATGAGATGCTGTAAAGATTTGGGCATTGCCTCTGAACTTTGGTAAGTTTTTGAAAGTGGTATTCGTATTCATCCGAGGTTCAACTTTTGTTTGACATTGGTGGTTGTAGGGACCCTGGATTCATTCGAAAGTTCAAGAAGAAGCATTGTGTTGAGGTCTGGGCTGAGCACCTTGCTACAAAGAAAAAGAAGAAGCTTTGGAGACGAAAGGACGGAGATATTGGTATGTTAAGGCTTTTCATTCTGAATACTTAGTTATGTGATGAGTCTATTGAACTGACATTCCCAATTTAATTTTGCAGAATATCCTTATAAAGAAACATGAAAAGACACAATTGTGAAATACACTTGAAATTTGAATACAGTGCGATTGAATTACAAAATATATAGTATATGTTGTGCAACTTGATATGAAGGACGTTCCAGAAGTTGTTGCGCTACGGCAAGATTGCTACAGAACCAATGAGATTTGATTGCTTGCATTTTTTTTAACGTTGGTGCTTATACACAAGTAGGCAGTCCATCAGCAGATAACGTTTGATAACGTTCAAGATCGGCCTTAAACTTGGGCATAGTCAGAACTTGCTCCCAGGTATGTCCACCTGATTTTACCATTGCCCATAGACTGGATCTTCTATCCAAGATTTCCTTATTTTTGGATATCTCTGCTTCATATATATGCTGCGCAACGACTGGTATTCCTGCCTTGCGTAGTGGATCTAGATTGATTGGCGGTGGTACCTTATTGCCATCCACTATATGTACTGTACGCAATGTTTCCAGATAATATGTCTTCAAATATATGAGAAAAATGAATTCGAAATGGCTGAATCTGAAATTTCATACTTACAATCGAATTTCTTGCCGCGATGATACAGAGATAATCGGGACGAATTTCTACAGGGCATGCACTACAAGGCTGTTAATTTCTGACATCAAGTACTGTAGCCCGCTGCTTACGTTGAGGTATACTAACCACAGGAGGATAGTGAGCATCTCATCCAATGCCGCCAATCGGCAAGGTCCGGAGCCGGAGGTATCGAAACTGTGATAGCTGCAAACGGAAGACGATGTTATTGGCTTTTCAAGGGCCACAGACGGGTGCGACATGGCAGATCCTTACTTATATAGTGACGGATAGCAGATGTGCGATTGTGCCTATTGTAATAAAGGTCAGACTACATGCTCTCGCCAACTTTGGCAGTAAACGTGTCATACGAAAAAATTTCTCTTACCTGACCACAAAGAGATGATAGTAAATTATCTATACGGGTATTCAGAGCTTTTAGGTCTCGACCGTTCCACGAATTCAAGAGCATAACGCATGGCGTTCCTCCAAGTCCAGATATCTCAGCCGCTAACCTTCGGGTTTCAGAAGCGACCTGTGTAGCGAGAAAGCCATTTTGCCTAAATCAATACAAGTACTACAACAACAAAAGTCAAACTTTGTCGAAACCAATCACAACTTACCCCGGTAGCATTCAACACATATGCTACATTAATAGAGACCATCAAAAATCCATGGCAAGCGCAAACAGACGTCAATATTTTGAATACCCCGTCCACTGCGGTGTAATCACCTATTCCTAAAGTGAATATGACATAGCTGAAGGTTGGACATTCAAGTGAATTTGTTTTGTTAACTTTTGCTTCTCGAAGTTCTTTAAAGACCACCTGATAAGAACTGACCCTGTATAGGTTATTAGACTTGGTATTCATTACAAACATGGACAAATGAATGTATATGGGCCTTACCTGTGAAATATATGATGTCTGCCGTGCCAGCGGGTTCATTTCTGCATATTTGGAAAAAAATTTGGGTATATAAAAGTTAATTAAGGATACGCTCAACCGGAGTTCTCATAATATTATGGCTTCACAAACGCACGTTGTGTTATTGACGATAGCACCGTTATAAAAGCCACCAAATATCATCGCCCATGATATCCATATCAGTATGTACCAGATAATGAGAACTGAAAACGGGTTCCAGTTAGGGGTTGATAAAACTAGTAAATAAACTGCCGCATGGTATTGTTTTACCTATTCGGTAACGAAAGATTGCACTAGTGTTAAAAACCAGTCAAGTGGAAGAATCAGCTCTCCCCTAAAAATACAATATCAACTTGCCTGTGAGAACTGTTAAGGGCCCTAACGCCCTAAGAAATATATATCGATTGGTTCGCCGATACAGCCATCGCATTATGACACCGTAGACAATTGGTACTTGGTGTGAAATGAAGCTTGGAGACGTAACGCTCAGCGAAGTCCATAGCTGATCAATGGTAGCGAGAATCAAAATAACAGCTCCAAAGACTCCAACTACAACCATTGTATTGTATTATTTTGAAAGAGCAAAATGGGCATAAAGGGGAGAGAGCGAGGCTGATCGTACGGTGCGCAAACTCTTTTTTTTTTTTATATAAATTTGCTGTCATTTCCAATGATGTCACAAGACCACGGCTCATCTTCTCTCTGGCGCTGCTTGAAACTGGAAACAAGAAGTTCAGTACCTCATCGGTCACAGGTCCCGTTTTTACTTAAATTGACTAAGTATGGGGAACTCAAAACACACTCAAACATACCTCAATTTAAGCAAATTTGATTTGATATGTGAACGACAATTCGTCTGGAAGGAGCCTGCCTGTAAGCTCGTAATCAAAATCACACATGGTTGCTCTAGTACCAATAAACGGCTTTTCTTCAAAGAGAAATTGCTTATGACACTCCATTGCGATTAAAATTTGGGGGTAATAAAGGTCACAATATCTGGATGAAAGACGGTTGGTCAAAGAGTCTGGGAATTGGAAAGTTGAAAAATTATCAAACTCAGATTATTGAAACAACTCGTCGCTTTTTTAACGTATGAAATGGTGAGGTTGCGGCGTATGATCAAAGGTATTGGTTTTTGATTATAGATTGAACACGGTTTTTATTTTGCAGACAATGGTTTTCATTTTATTTTTATTTTATTTTACCCATGGGGCATAACATTTTGCGTACCGAATATCATATCCACAAGAGATTATCATTTTTCTTGGCGGTGCACACGCCCTTGATACAATGAGAGCCATCTGAATCCATCAGCGTATCCGTTTTGGCGCCATGAAATTATCTTTGACCAAAACTTCTCGAGCTTCAATTATTCATCAAATACCTTCGCTTATCGTCTGGCGTGCTTGATAGAGAGATACGCAGGGAGATGCGAAATCGAAGAACCGTCAAAGGTTTAAAAACAGAGTAATTCTAAGGCACGGGAAGGGGGATAAAGTCACATATGATTAAAACTGACCTTTCCTTTCTTTGCTTATCGCTGTACTATTGACACATAATTTTAAGCCTTTCGCTATGTATTATTGTTTGATACACATGATAGATACACAACTTTTTTCTGTTTGAATCTATTAGGAACCTGAATATCTATCTATGCCAGCATAACACGCTAATTTTTCTCTATCTTCTCGTTCCTTGAATAAAATTCTAATAGGGTGTTTTATATGCACCTGCTTCTGTGCAATATGCTCCACGAGTTTGTCAAAAGTCAAAATGACTCTTGAAAAGAGGATTTTAACATTTTTGAAAACCAGATTCGACTTCTCTTCCTAAAACCACTTCTAGTCCCAGTAATTGGTAATATTAAATGCAGAAGAACATAACTTTAAACGCAGCAATTGACAAGCTCTACATCGATGCTTACAAAACGTATTCGGTATTTATACGTCTGTTACTCAATGTTTAAAACCATCGACTCAAAAGAACGCGATAATGGAGATAGGAATACAAGTCGCTTAGGAACATTGTCTAGTGACTTAGAGTCTGAAAAAGAGCGAGCCATAGCATATCATTCGGTCCAATATTCAAAACTTTTTTTATATAAGGTATAAGCTGGCTAACATGGCAAAAGAATCAAGTTTGACAAACCTCTTATTCTTCTCTGTCTGAATTATCTCTTCTTTTTGTCATGTACAGGCCATTTTTTTAAGTGCAGCGCCAATTCTGTATTTGGAATCTCGAAATTTTACCAGCAAAACCAGCAAATTCGAAAATTTTAAGTCTATGCCTCCCGTTGACAGTCGAACAAAGTTTTGACACTAACATGAACGCAGATCCAGTCGCACCCTCATTTAGCTTCGAGATCTTTGAAAGAATCAAGCCTGATGAGTACTTTAGACGATTCATTGAAGAAAACGTACGACCAGACGGTCGATCACTACATGCGTTTAGACCAACATCAATAAGACAAGGAGCTATAAGCACAGCTAACGGAAGTGCAATGGTCCGCATTGGTGGCACGACTGTTATATGTGGAATTAAGGCTGAAGTTGCAGAACCAAGAATAGATCGACCAAAGGACGGATATCTAGGTAATGTGACCCCCTTGATGCTGGACTTTTTGCACGTCTTTTCTTCGTCCATACTCATTCAAGTCACTTCACAGTACCAAACGTGGAACTAGCACCTATATGTTCAGCCAACTTTCGACCAGGACCACCGTCAGAACAAGCGCAGATTAACGCCGAAACAATCAATCATGTTGTGGAAACGTAAGTTAACAAATGAAGTTGGTTACATTGATATAAATATATTGACACGTTTACACGTTTACACGTTCAATCGATATAGATGCCAAATATTAGACTTGTCAGAGCTTTGCATCGAGGAAGGCAAAGCCGTATGGACATTATATGCCGATATAGTATGCATTAACTATGATGGAAATATACTGGATGCAAGTTTATTGGCATTGATCTGTGCATTGAAAGATCGTGAGTGCACTTTCGTCGCTGCCCTTACAAAGTCATTCGAATTCTGTTACTTACCATGAAACTATAGTCTCACTGCCAAAGGCAACAGTTCTTCCCAGCAGCATCGTTCAAGCTGACTCATCTGAAAAAACTCGACCCCTTCAATTGCGTCGTTTGCCAGTGTCATCTACATTTTGCGTCTTTAGCAATCCCAAGGTTACATTATCAGACCCAAACGATAGTGAAGAAAGCCTGTCCAAAAAGATTGTTAGTATCATACTGGATACAGAAGGCACCATACTATATGTACATAAGAGCGGAGGATCTGTTTGTGATCCAGAAATGATGAAGGACTGTTTCACAAAAGCAAGAGCAAGAGCCAGTATGTTGAAAGAACTTATAGAACGTGTTATTGTTTAATAATAAAGACATTGGAATCGCGTAATTTATCTTTTAAAAAATGGCATGAAACAGCTGCTAGCCACAAGGTTATGAATGAAGGGCATGACACCTGACCCAGAAAATATCTGTCCTGTTACAACACTGCGGTGGACCTTACCTTTCTACTTCTACTTTGGCATCGCACAGCAACAATGTCAAAGATTGTACAGTTCGCACCGTTTCAATCTGCTGTAGAAGCACCATTTTGGCACGCATTGGCCAAGAAAAAGCTTGATATCTTCCAACTATCTGACGATGAACAAGCGATTATAGGATTCTACACTAGCGGTCAATCGGTACGGGATACTACCACTGGAAGATCCGTCGAAATCCCTCCAAGGCTATCTATTAGCAATGAAAGCTTAGAATTCTCGCCACGCGAAGCGCTTCAAAAGTATTTAATCGTTTGTGTGCTGCTTTTTTTATATTGACTAATATGGTCCCTGAACGCACTTTTACCGTCCTACAGTTTGCAAGTCAACAACTTTCCAGCTCCGGGAAATTTGAAGAACACAAATACAATTGAGGACTTCAAGAATGCCGACAAAAAAGCGATATTAAACACAGCTTCTGAAAAAGTAAGTGGTTAATCTTTGGCTATCTTATGTAGACTGATGAGGCTGAACTATAGCTATCATGTACAGGTTTGGCAAGCTATTGTATCTGGTGAATCCGACACATGCCCTATGCAGCTAGTCAATTTTACCATTTTGACATACGCGGATTTGAAGAAACATAAATTCTACTATTGGTTTTCTTTCCCGGCCCTTCTTCCTTCATCTCCTTGGACGTTTGTTAATGAAAAAGGACCATCTACCATTAGGGAGTCATTTTCTACAACTGAGGTATCGTAAAACACATTGATGGTGATGAACGCTAGGACATCAGAACCCTAATAAGCGGTTTATAGATCAACAGTTTGCAGGAGACATACGCTGAGTACAAATCGCAAAATCAAGCAAATGGAAATTCGGCATTCTTTCTTGTAAAGCGATCCACTGCCGCCGACAAGGTCAGCATAGGCAGCCTCGCACAATGGAAGGAATTCATCTCGAGTGGAGACACAGAAAATGTAAGTCGGTTAGAGGCTTCTGACCGCTAACGTAAATGCTGACATAATTTCCCGGGTGGTAGGTTCTGCTGGGATTTGTGGATCCCTCTGGACTAAGAGAGCATCCAGGCTGGCCACTGAGAAACCTACTTGCTTACGCTAACGTTAGACTCGGTTTACAAAGAGTTCAAATTTTATGTCTACGAGATAAGCTAGCCAAAAATGAGCTTTCTTCGTCTCTTCTGCTTCATGTTGAGTTAGAAGCTGATGCATTTTATACCGATGATGGTAAGTTTTGAGCTTTGAGATGTGGTGTCGAAACATTCATTATTTGACCTTTGGATGCCTGGAGTAGCAAAGTCAATACCCAAATCAGTGGGTTGGGAAAAGAGTATAACTGGTAAGCTGGCACCAAGGCTAGCTGACCTTGCGCCAATGATGGACCCTGCAAGGTAAACTTGTACTTCCTATTTTATACAGCGCATTTGACGACGATGCTAATTGTAGATTCTGAATAGGCTCGCTGACACTGCAGTTGACTTGAATTTGAAGCTTATGAGATGGCGCCTTCTCCCGGAGCTGCAACTCGAAAAGATACAATCAACCAAATGTCTACTTTTAGGATCTGGAACTCTTGGTTGCTATGTAGCACGATCTTTACTAGTAAGTTGCAAAGGTTGAGATTAAGAGAGCAGCGATCTATTTTGTAACCTCTAATCCAGGGATGGGGTGTTCGAAAAATCACATTTGTCGACTATGGCAAAGTATCGTTCTCTAATCCAGTTCGACAACCCCTATTTGTGTTTGAAGATTGCTTGGATGGAGGTGCTTCTAAAGCACAAGCTGCTGCTGCCAATCTTCAAAAGGTTTATCCAGGAGTGGTATGTGTATAATTTTGTGATCCATTCGATAGCATTGTACTGAAAAGTGAACCTCTCTTTGACTAGGATGCAACTGGTGTGGAACTCTCCATACCAATGCCAGGTCATACAGTTGCGAACGAAAGCAAAGTCTCCCAGGAGGTTGACCAGCTAAGAGATTTGATTGCCAGCCACGATGTCATCTACTTATTGATGGATAGCCGTGAAAGTCGGTGGTTACCTTCACTGATTGGTGCGCAAATGCGTAAGCTAGTGATCAATGCAGCTCTTGGTTTCGACAGTTTTCTAGTGATGAGACATGGCGTCCGGGTTGCAAATGAGGACATGCATGATGTAGGAGATAACTCTAACCAACTGGGGTGCTACTATTGTAATGACGTGGTTGCTCCTACTGATGTAAGTGAGCGTATGATGAATTGACATGTAGATTGGTAGCAATATATTTGACACAAGTCCTTTGCAGTCTTTAACCGATCGTACCTTGGATCAGCAATGTACAGTCACCAGACCTGGCCTGTCGTCCATAGCAAGCGCCATGGCGGTAGAGCTGATGGTCTCCTTGCTCCATCATAAGCTAGGGTATGTTTAGGACACTCCTAGAAGAACAGTTTGAGGTTTAATAACAGCTAACATTATACCATCAGCGTATACGCTCCTGCAGATACAGCTGCTGACGACAAAGAGCCAAGTGAAGAATCATCGCCACTAGGCATTCTTCCACATCAGATAAGGGGATTCTTGGGTAACTTCAATAATATGCTGATAGCAGGCAAAGCCTACGACCGATGTACAGCTTGCTCTGAAACGGTAAGCTACATTACGCCGAACCTCCACTACTCAACTGAGCTCACTGAATGACCGCATGCAACTTTTTTAAAGGTTATAAACCGGTATGAAGTGGAAGGATTTGAATTTTTGAAAAAGGCATTCAACGACCCACAATACTTGGAAGAGGTGACTGGATTAGCGCAGATGAAAAGGGAAAGCGAGGAGCTGCTAAATAATGATGACTGGATGAATGACGACAGTGATGCCGATGAAGATCTTTTGTAAACGATATTGAGAAGCAAGGAAGGGAGAGGGTTTATTCATAATATACAGAAGACTTATATCAAATCTGAATCTTCCAAGAATCTGTATTCAAAGCTAGAATCATTTAATTTGTTAAATTATTAATACACTGATTGTATGAGATTCTCCCAATGTTAATGTTAAGTCTTACCGGAAGTCTGATTTCTTTCGTTGGCACCATGCGTGCTCATAATCAAAATATATGTACGTTCCCTGTTCATAGTCCTCTGTTATGGTCTGCGGCTCTTCATGTCGCTGGAACCACGTGAGGTATTTTTTATGGAATCGCCATGACTGTCGCTTCAGTTCTCTAGCTGCCAGGTACCTAAACGAACAGTACTTAGTTATATGAAGTGATGAAAGCGCCAAAGGGAAGATGGTAACATACTGTTGATAGGTTCCTTGTCGATAATAAAAGATAAAGAACAGCGCATCAACATCCACTCTCTCAAAAAAGGCAGGATTATCAAATATGTCCAATGCAGTTTGGGGATAGTATGATGGTGTTTGATAAGGCTGCTTTGCTTGATACTGCTTGGGCCTGAAGATATGATATGTCAGGACTCATTCATTCACCTCAACTTCTGCATCGTAACCTGGTTTACCTTTCACACTCAAAAATATCAGGAACGAGCATAAAACTGGCATCCAACATCGTCGAATTATACTCCTGATCGCTCTTCCCAACAGCTCGAGACTTCAGCGCTTCAAAGGAGGACACCAGATCAGATAGGGTCGACGGCATATTGGCGCTCGGGTCTTTCTGCTCCTGTTTTGGTGGTGAAGTATGGCGGATACCATTACCCTCTGCAGCAACTGGTTCTGTATGTATGGGTGCTGGTGCAGGTACATTGGATTTCGCGTCGTCTGCTCAGAATGATAGTCAGCATCATACGTAAAGTGATTCACGATTTTAATAGCAATATTTACCGTCATCGCTACGATCGTGCACAGATTGCGTTGAACCTGTCCCACTATCTGTTCGCTTTCGTTGTGTATGTGATGCAGCTGCTTGTGCATACTGAATTGTTGGTGCCACTGGCATTTTCGCTGATGGCGGCTTGATATCCACTGGTGAACGGGCAAGTAATGGCGAATTAGACTTGGTACTGACGGGTGATGTAGCTAAAGGAAATGATATTGAGTATTATACAGCGTAGTTTGTTGATCGGTAAAGCGCGCAATGTACCTGTAGAATCGTCTTTTGCTTCTATTGAAGCCTTTCGTTAGCAATAAACTTAGCAAAGCGTTTCCGTGCAGTATTTGGTATCTTACTTTTTGTAATTGGTGTGGTCTGTACGTGTAATGACGTTGATTTTGCTGGTGGTAATGAGGGCTGAAGGAAGACGATCGCTATTAACATAATGAGGAGCTAAGTCGCTACAGGGATTCATTACTTACAATCCTACCAGATGCAAGCAGTTCGGGATCATCTTCTAGGAAAGCTATCTTAGCATTCGGTGAAACGTCAGCAGCAACTGTGTCCCACACACTCATACCTTCGTCTTCCAGACTTGGAATCACATCATCAGCATTCGGTATACTGTAGATACGCTCTTCTTCTTCTAAATTCAAGTCGTCGTATATGTACTCATCCTCCTCAAAGTCAGGTTCCTGAGCATGCATGATAAAAAGTTATTATGAATGCTACGGCTTAGAATGTAGTGTTATTTTCGTACCTGATTTGATTCGACAAAGTATTTCACGTCTTCCTGAATTGATAGGACCTGATATTCACATTAGTTAGTTTTTATAACTGAATCTGTATAGATTATCTCATGCCCATACCTGCTCGGTATCCAGTTGATCATTACCAAGTAATCGATTGATAAGCTCAAGCCGGTTGACATGCCACTTGTATCGCTCAATCTGATGTTCAAATTCTTTCATTCGCTCATTCTTTGCGTGATCCTTTTTGCCTTTTTTCGTCCCTCGCTGCATGGTCTCTAATTCCGCTTCCTTCATCTCTCGTTGACGATCAAGCTCTTCCACTGTCGTTGACAGCCATTCGCTCGTTTCAAGCTTCTCTTTTTCTCTTGGATCAAGTTTTGCTGACTGAGATAGACCTTCTTTTGAAAATGCTTTTGTCTTCATTTCTCTTTCTATAACCTTAAATCGCTCCATTTGTTGTTCGATAAGCTTTCGGTTTTCCATCAGGGCCGACTTGTCTTTTATCTCGTTCATTGAAATCCACGTTTTAATTTGATCGCGAAGCCGCTGTAGCTTTTTGATTTCTTTCTTTAAGTCGGATTCGCACTTTTCCTTTTGGTTACCGGGAGGTGCAGCTTCCAATTTATCAATCATGGATTCAAACATTTCCACCCCTTCTGAGACCTTCTTCAACACACGGTCAATATCAGCTATTTACAAGAGTATTAGTTTCGATATAATGACAGGAAGGTGGTGACAATTCCGGTTAAAGGTCGAAGGAATATTGGTAAAACGGTAACAGGGTAACGTTCGCGATCAATATCACATTCATGTTGATAAAGGGTTCCAGATTATAGTACTTCTAGTCGAGTATGAATATTTCAGTTATAAAACTGCTCATACCTTGTAGCTTTTTCATCGACATTTTCAATTAAATTGTGTATAAACACTTTGAGGGGATGTAGATGCTTTGTGAAATCGGCTCGTTTGTCAACCTGAGCTTTTTGAAGCCACAGCCAAAAGGTTATTGAAAAAAATGTTGGCGCGGATTGAATTTTGAAAATGACCTGTGGCCAAACTCCAGGAAGAGCTAGCGTACCTATGATTGCCCACGACCTCTTCCAGTCTACACAAGACTAATACTGTAGACAAATATCAATGAAACAAGATTTTCATTCTATAGGCTACGTTAGAAGGTGTCAAGAAGGGATCTATATTACTATATTGGCGTTATGAACCATCGCTATTAGGTTACCTAACCAACATTGTTTGATCAAAACAGGTGAATATTACTCATACTGAGATATTATGAGACTTGTGTAAAGCGGTATGATGTACCTTGAAAAACATAAAATAGTCAGCTGTAGCTATACACTGTCGTTCAGTTGTATGGTTTAGTCGGTGAAGGAAAAAGCGAAAGCGCTGTTTGTAATTTGACAAGATTCCTTCCAGCAGGTACACGTATATCCTTGCTCTTGACAAAAAAAAAGGACACGTTCTTAACAACAACATATAGCATTTTTTCTCTCATGTCAGCAGAAAATTATTTTTCAATCAGACAGAAGGATCACTGACTGTCGATGTGGCATCCTTATTGTGATAAAAACGACTGGTTCGTTTGGTAGCTCAATAGCTTTGATAATTCCAAAAATTTGATTGGCTATTAAATTAGGTGATTTGGCAGCTGCTTTCAAACAAAAAAAAGTCACCTGCATTGCAGTACACTGAGATTAGCAACCAATGCGACTTCGATACAGGCATCCAAACGGGATCGGAACACTTGATGTCAACCCAAACGATACTTTCGCTACTTTGAGAGTCGCAATTAGTGAGCAGATTGCTTTGCCTCCTGGAAAAGCAATACAATGTAGGTAGCATGCCTGTACCATGCCTGTACCTGTTACCTTTCATCGCTTTACTCTGACTGTCTTTGTACAGTATCGGTCGGTTACCCGCCCAAACCACATAATGACGATACAGCTACGCTTGTTGGTTTTGGAATTGGAAGTGGGGATCTTATAATTGTGAATATATCCAACGCCGCAAGCTCTGTCAGCACCACTCCTCCATCGTCTCAGACTCAAACTTCTCAGACTCAGTCAAATACAAAGGCAAACCATAATGTCAGAAACAATATGCCATCAGAGCTGTCTTCCGCATTCACCATGGCTAGTGCTGAAAATGTTGAATTCGATGGAGGTTATCTTGTACTTCGTGTACGTGAAGTGTTCCATGTTGTTGTCATTGTCGGCGCTTCTGATCAAAAATCTGACATTTATCATGCAACCATTTAGGAAATGAAAGATGATAATTCTTGCCTGTTCCGCTCTGTCGGTTACGCTTTAAACAGAAACATTGATCGATCCCAAGAATTGCGTGAAGGTAATTTGGTACCGCGATATTTGTTTGTCCGAACAACTGTTCTGATTAGTTCCGCATGTAGTCATTGCCGCATCAATTCTCTCCGATCCGATAACATATTCCGATGCTATCTTGGGGTATGTAATGACCAATGGATACTTGTCATTTGAATAAGATTAACATCGACCTTGAAAATAATCTGGTTGTTCAAAGTCGCCCAGTTGGTATGTGATGAAGCTGGATTATTTCCATTTGAATGACAGGCGCTGACTTCTGATATATGCATTGCTCGTAGATCAGTATGTGAACTGGATACTGAAACCAAACTCTTGGGGTGGAGCGATAGGTATATGCGATCGACTAGAATTCTTGGAATTGTCAAAAGGATGGAGAGATTTATGATTCGTCACAACTTTAATCCTAGAACTTGCAATCTTCTCAAAGCATTTTGAAATCGGTAAGTTTCAGTTGAACGAGTGCCACGTTTTACGCTATATTTAATCACAATTTTATGCTCATCTTCCTCTGTAACCAGAAATTGATAGTTTCGATGTGGCGAATGGTAGAACGGACAAATTTGGTGGGTTAAAAATTCCTAGTCCAATGCCAGTGATTATCAGTATATGACTAGATGTTGTTTTCCAGGAGAAGGACAATATGATGAAAGGATATTACTTATGTATACCGGCATCCGTAAGTCATTTTCCAAGACATAACAAGTTTGGTAACGCTATGCTAAAGTCTATATTAGACTATGATGTGTTGGCTTTAACACCGGCTATGGAGGCATCGGGCGAATTTGACCAAACCAGGTTCTCAACTGAAAACGGTAGACTGTTACAAGCTGGTTCTCAATTAGCGAACAGCCTCAAAAAGGTTCGGATAATGGTGCTATGAGCGTATGGTATATACTGATGCTAATGCATAGCTTACTTAGCAACGAAAGTACACTGATACGTCGAACTTTACTCTCAAGTGCAACGACTGTGGAAAAGGTTTGATTGGTGAACGAGGTGAGTCAATAAATCTCCAATTGCAGTCATCGCCTAAACCAGAAAGAGGCTGAGCATATACTGACTGACTCGGATTGACAGACGCTACCAGCCATGCATCGGTAAAATATTTGAATTTGATTGTAAAGAATGGCAAATTATCATCAGAATCTAATTAATTGGTCATTTTACCTGTGAATAACTAGCAAAGTGGACATACCCATTTTGTTGAATACTTATGAATTTGTTTGCACATTGAATAAAATACCTGGCTGCCCCTGCGCAGAACAAGAGCACGCGGCAGCCGGGCTTCCAATTGTATGAAATCCCGCTCCGTCGGACACACAATTGATTTGGCAGTCACAGAAATCAAATAGCAGGAGCTACCTTGAAGTGGTTTGAGACAAACTCTTCAACTTTTGTACTGTGCGAATTACTCGCCATTCACTTTTTATAACTGTACCAATGGATACCGGGGATGAATCGTCTCAAAGCAAGAGACAAAGAGTCAGTAGAGCATGGTAGGTTATCCAACGCTTCTTCCTTGCGCATATCACTTTGGCAAAAATAATTATTAATTGCGGGCTCACCTTTTGTTTCGGTTTTAGTGACCTTTGTCGTAGGAAAAAGATCAAGTGCGACGGTACAATTCCAATATGTGGTAATTGCCAAGCGTTCAATCTGAATTGTGGATATAAGGACACAACCAAAAAGGTATGTCATGAAAACTATTGGCTATCATTCTTTCAATTGGAAACCGTCAAAGCTCACATATTTGAAACGTATTCAGCGTGGTCCGCCTAAGGGATATATTGAAGCGATAGAAAATCGTCTTCATCGTATGGAATCACTTTTAGGAACTCTAGCTCAAGGAGATGATCCGAGATCACAGGCACTCATTGCAGAGTTAAATGCTCCTTTGGAAACCATACATGGAGAGCTCATTCGAACACGACCAATGAGAAGACAATTCAACGAGGATGACCCAGAGTCGTCACCCGACATCCCATCACTATCCCTCACCGACCTTCCTCATTCCGTTCAAGAATTAGATTCTCCTTTGACGGTTGATCAGGTCAACGACAGTCTTGGTAATCTAACAATTGATGACGGTGGTCAAATGCGCTATCTTGGTAAATCTTCAGGTTTTTATATGCTACAGAACAGTCGTCTGTTTCATCATGGAGCTTTTCATTTTGGAGCACGTTTAGTCAAACGTCACCCTACAAATAATGGCAGTCGACTCGAAATATTGAACCCTCTTGAAATGCCTCCGCCTGATCTTGCACAACATCTGATCGACCTCTATTTCAAGTACTTTTATCCAACACTGCCTATTCTTCACAAAAAATCATTCATGGAAAAGCTTAATAGCGAGGATGAGGATGACAAGCCATCTCCACTGCTGCTGAATGCAATCTTTGCAATTGCTTCTAGAATCTCTCCAGACGAACGAGTACGAGAGGACGCTACATTGCCAGATACTGCTGGTGAGATCTTTTTTGAAAGAGCAAAATTCCTCCTTGATCAAGAGTGCGACATTGTTAGTACATCTGCAATACAAGCTCTTCTGCTACTCTCCAGTCATCAACATGGTGCAATGAAAACCAGCCGATCATGGATATACAATGGCATGGTGAGTGAGCTTAATGCACGCATAAGTAGTGTGTGACGATCTCAATACTGACAATATTTTCAAAAAGGCTTTTCGTATGGCCCAGACGCTTGGACTGAACCACAACTGCGATAATTGGAATATTCCAGCATCTGAAAGGGAAGAACGAAAACGAGTTTTCTGGTGTTGCTTTATCGTGGATCGTTATACTAGTGCGGCTTTTGGACGATCAACTGCCATAGATGAGCGTGACTTGGATGCAACCTTCCCAACAGAAGAAGACGACCCGAATGATAGTCCCCCTGTTTTGGAGTACATCCGACACGCAGTAAGATTGAGCGACATACTTGGCCATATTCTTCGAGACATTTACTCCGTCAAGGGCCGACAACTTGCTTTGACCATGGCTCCAGACACCATCATTGCCAATCTAGACAAGGCACTCAACTCATGGTACGGCAGTTTACCAAAGTCGCTAAAATACAAGCCTCCAAGCTGCCGAGTTGGTGAAAAAGCGCCTGCTCCACCGCTTCCTGTCGCTCAATTACACATGACTTACTACACAGCACTCATCTTGCTGCACCGACCGTTCATTCCTGGCCCATCCCAACCACGAGCACCAACCAGTTTTCCATCGTTGCAAATTTGTACGTCAGCGGCATACTCTATCCTCGACATTGTTGAAAATCTTTTGAGCAATGGACAGCTCCGCTTTACGCTGAATTATGCGATATTCCATGTATTCACTGCCGGAACCTTGTTTGTCAATAATGCCGCTGTGCCTGATTCGTATTTGACGTTCGAAGCAAAGATCAGCATTAACAAGATTATGCGCGGACTAGACGATATTGAATCTAGCTGGACGGCCGCAGCGCGATACAGTAACATCCTTGGAGAGCTTGCCGGCTTACGAGATATCAATCTTGAATCAGATACCCCGTTTAAGGATCGTTACACTAGCAGAAAACGCACTCCGCCCCCAAGCATTGCGGTACCCAACTCTCCAGAGCCTTCTGACGACGAGTATGAGCTGCCTAATGATTCACCTTCCACTAAGTCAACTGACTTACAACCAGAATTGGTGTCAAATGCAACTCCTCTATCATTCTCTACTGTTAATACACCGCACAGTAATAGCTACCCCTCTGCACTGATATATCCTAGCGAACAGTTCACTACTTTGACAACTACGCCAACGCAAAGTCCCAGTGTTCACACTTCTATGGATCAATTTCCTATGTTGGATACGACCGAAAACAAGACAAATAAGAGGTCGTACGATGCGCTTGGTACCGCTTTTTGGGGTATGCCACCGTCACTGGATATCGAAGAATGGAATAACTATTTGGGAAATCAGCAGGGTATGTATCGAACAGCGCCACCGGCACCATCTACAGCCCAGAGATCAGTCAGTTTGCAGCAGGAAAAGACCTCAGCTCAGAGTCTTGATGAAGGACAGGTGCCCAATGGGATATTTGGCCAAATGACAGGTAGTCCTGAGAATTTGTCACAGCAGTTGCCACAGCAACAGCACCAACCCCGAAGATCGCCGCAGTCACTACCGATCCCCAACTCAGAAAACGGAACGTTTTTCTGGCAATAAGTTCTTAGCTACCCTTTTTTTTTTTAACAAATTTCTCTAACTTAGTTACCATGTATATCCTCTTTATATTTCGCATCGAACATCGTGAATTGTCGCTATAAGCATTTTTGTTTCATCAATGCCAATTTCATGTAATTGTAGCGACAACCCTCCTTAGAAATTGTCTTACTTTAGAAAGCATTTGTACAATTTTCCGTGATTGATAAAAACGTAAACAAAAAAATGAATGATCCATATCCATGATCGTATTGTCAATGTCCATCGTCTTTTCATTGATCACTCGGTAGTGCCAAATGACTAATTTAAAAAAATCAATTTTATTTTCCAATTTTTTTTTGTGATTTCCTGTTTTAAGTTTGCTTTGTCTTTGCTTGGATGTAAGGAGCCGAACAGTCTTTTCTTCACTTCATTTCGAGATGGCTCCCAACCGCTTTTTCTCTCCTTCCAGCTATACGTGGAGGGTCATAAAGAATCAATATACGTTTAAGAGTTACCTTGCATAACAGAAATCCTTACCACTTTTTTAACCCGAGTCAAGGACGCCGTTGACGAGGCGTTTGCCCTGCAATTCTCTTCATTGTAAGGCGGCGATATGATGACCTCATCCATGACCACGATGGAATCCTTTGCCCATCGGCAGGGCAGCCTGGAAGGATGTGATCTTTAATACCGAGGTTTGAAGAAAATTTTTCTCTCTCTAACAGGAACTTACGTTTTACTCAAGGCATCAAAGATCGCTTGGGCGTCCTTCGTGACACCGACACCGATGCGCGCCGCTTGCTGGCTGGCCAACTTAATCGCCTCTGCTTCTCTTTGGTTGATTTGGTCAATATAAACCTTTCGTGGAGCCGAGCTGGCTTGGGCGTATACCGTCTCGATGCTATCCTTGGTAGGCTCTACGGGCTTCTTCCGATCATTAGGCTTCTTGGGTTCGAAAGAGATTAGTTCTTTGATATGAGAGATTTTGATGATGCGAAAACCGTATTTCTGCGATGGCTGGCCATTGAGAGAGACTTTCTGGCAATGTATGTATCAGTCAAGGATGAACGTGTGCTCGTTTATGAGCAATCCAATATAATTAGTATCAAATGTTTTGGTAATGTTTAGTAGCAACAGGCACAAAGCGACCAAAAAGGATATTTAGAGCAAGACAGCTTGTGATAGGATCTACCGTAAACAGTTTTCCTGAAATCTCTTCATTATCTACAGTTCTGATCTTGATTTCCGAATCAATAAAAGAATCCAATCGTTTATTGCCTGCAATCAACGATCCAGGAGTTGACAAAGTTGTGGAAGTTGGAGCCATTGTATTCTCTTCACCTTTTACGGGATTCATGTTACAGAAATATTGTACTTGATTTCCTGATCGTAGCCTGTAATATGGTTTTTTAAAGCAATGAGTTTGGAGAATGGTGCTTGCTCTTCGCTAATTTGCAATGTGAGAGAGCCGCCCGTCGCAAAGGTCCGCAAACCGCGAGTGTGACGTGCAAACAAATTTGTAATTTCCTCTCAGGGGCGTGATCTGCTTCCTCATGAATTCCAAGCGCATGCGATTGAACGCGAGTGACGGAACAAAGCTGCCATGGAGGAAGTTACTATATGTTAAGCAAGACTATCCGGACAATTATGTTGATGATACTTTTCTTGATGCTTTACAAAAAAATGGTACGTTACGAAATTTCAAACATGGCGGTTTTGACCCCGCCGACTGACCCTAGTCACCACCCTTTGTTGCATTGCAGTCAATGTGCGCTCCTACGACTATTGGACAACAGTATATGAATCAGGCGTCATCGCACAGCATATTAGCAGCATTGTCATATTTATCGCCGTTTTCATCAACTTGGAGCAACAAAAATTAGCTACCAATAGCTTGATTATAGCCGGGACATTGATGACTTCTTTGGGCTACATCTTTTGGGATTACAGTGTAGTGCAAACTGTTCCGTCATATGCATCAAAAAGTAGGACAATTGGAGTCATTTTGAAGGTTCAGACACCGAATGTTAATATCTACCTTATAGGAAATAAGACCGCCAAAGGAGCCTTGTTTTTTTTTGCTACTTTGCTGGGACTATCACCGATTTTGCGAACGCTCACCTTGAAGACAAGTGACGATACCATCTATGCTTTGACCGCATGTTTGTTTATAGTCAATATGCTATCGCATGACTATAGTGCCGGACCTAGGAACATCATCAAGTACGTACTATATAATCACTACTAATTTCCTCATTTCATTAGTATCACTGACACACATCATGACCCAGGTTTCCTGGATCACTTTCGACCAATGCAGCAATATTTGCCTCCGTTATGCTAGCATCGCGTTTGCAAACGAATATGGGTGTGTTTGGATTGACGGCATTTGCCGTAGAATGGTTCGCCTTATTTCCAATTTTTCGAAGACATCTACAGGTTGGTGGTATACATACGAGGAGACAGTGAAGTCTTCAACAAACTCACAGAATTTCTTGTCAGAACACAACACAGGCAGGGCACACAGCATTATCAATCATCATGCTCGCAGCTTCAGTCACCTTGTTCATTCACATATCTAAAGCTGTTGTGTTCATTTATATCTTGGGAATCACCTTTATCACCTTTATCTGTCCAGCATGGCTCATCAGAATTCAGAAATACAAAAAGTCAGTGATTACTTTACATGTGGTGTTCAGTCTTTCAACCTTTAATACTAACAGATCCAACAGTGAAATACATGGCCCATGGGACGAAGCGCAGCCCAAGCTTCAGCCCAGCAAAGAGAAATATTACAAGCATCGATAACTAACTAACGTTTTGTACAGATTACACACCATGTATCATAGCTCCTTGAAGATTTATTACAATATAGATGACGTTATACCCATTATTTGATTCCATGCATTTTTGTGCCAAAGTTTGTGAAATGCTTTTGGGGTGTTACACGTGATTGACAATTTCTTTACCGTTTAAGGAATCTTATTTTCTGACCGCTTGAAAAAGTGGGCCAGTTGGAAGCAACAATGTCAAACGAAATTCGAGCCGAACGGCCACTTATAGTTGGACCTTCTGATCCTGGAGCACCTTTCCCTGTGACTTTGGAAGGGACCGTTGTGAAGGGATATGGGCGTGGAAGTAGGGAACTAGGCATTCCAACGGGTAGGCTACAATACTTCCATGCTGTCAATGGCTTGCATTCTACTTACTAATTGCTGGTAAACCATTTCAGCCAACCTGTCAGAGGATGCTATCGCTGCTATCTGCTCGGAACTCAAGACTGGCGTCTATTACGGATGGGTACAAATAGGAGAAGTTGCCAGCCAAGTGTATCCTATGGTCATGAGTATTGGTTGGAACCCGTACTACAGGAATGAAAGAAGATCTGCAGTAAGTGTTCAATAAGATATGTATTATCCTTGCGCAAAGTAGCATCAATTGAACATTTCTTGTTTGCAGGAAGTGCACATTATCCATGATTTTCCGGAAGATTTCTATAATGTTGCTATGCGTGTGTTAATTTTAGCATATATTCGACCGGAGCAAAATTACCCCTCATTAGGTGAAGATACCAACTAAACATTTCCTTTGTTCTCTGAGTAAGCGTAGCTAATTGATCTCTTCCACTCTACAGATGCTCTAATTAAGGATATTCATACCGATATTCAGGTGGCAAAGCACTCTCTTAAGCGACCAAAGTATGCGGAACTTCGATCCCATAAGTTATTTGGCTTTACATAAGAGAGCTTTTCCTTTACAATAATATATCAATTCCTTTCAAATAAAAATATCATTGTTCAGAGACTCGGTTGATTGAATATTGGAATAGATTATTTTATGTTGCAGGGTAGTAATTCGAGAACGCTTGATGGCTTCGGACAAATGAATCTATGTAGTAATATTTCTCTCTAGTATCAACTTGCGATAAAAGGAAACAAATATGTCTTCCAAAGTTATGAGACGCCTGATCGTGGTGTTCTTTTTTTCACGAGACATTACCTCGAAAACTGATTTAGAGCCAACTTGAATACTACAGAAACCACTGGTAGATCTATAGATGAGTCGTATCGAAGTTGATGTCTTCCAAATATTATACCATGGACACACTTCCTCCACAAAGAACACTTCTAATTGCTCGTTCCATCTCCTTAGGCATTCCTTGTACTGGTTGAAAAGGATCATTGTCTTCATGGAGCGTCGCTGATCCGCGAGAATAGCATCATTGTGAAAAATGAAATATCAGGTTTTCCTTTACCAACCGCTGGATGACGTATCATAAGGCGCCTTTAACGTCTTCTCCTCTTCATCAACGCCGTTCTAAATATGAAATGGTCATATACTACTCTAAGAAAGCCTTCGAAAGCGTCTGTTTCATATGCTTGAGCCTTCCCTAGATCTAGAATTTTCTCGAGATAGCCTCGCTTTGGTCTCACTTGGAATCTCGTGCTGAACGGGAACGTCCACATGCAGTCACGTTTTAGTACCCCGCCAACCGTTTCGGGAAATGAACTGCGGTACGCCAAAAAATGGCCTTTAAATTGGCAGATTCTGCAGACAGACCGTCTTTCCCATTGCTTCCCATAGCGCATTTCATAAATATGACTGTAAGTAGCGCAACTTTCTATCAATTTCGAAACTTCAATGAAATGGCAATGGCTTCATTCTATCGAATCTAGCGTAAATCCTTACGCTAGGCACCATCTGTCTAAATGAGAAATGAGCTACTAGATCGAGCCGCAGCAGTACCTACCACTGATCTCCATTCTTAATAATGAATGAGCTGGAACTGCATTTGACCATTACTTGCTCAAATAAAACATAGACTGACAAAAAATACTCTCACAGCTCGCAGTAGATTTGTTGAATCCCTCATTTGAGCAAGAAAAGCAAACATACAAGCTCAAGCGTCTCGTGCAGTCTCCCGACTCTTACTTCATGGATGTCAAGTGTCCAGGTAAAGTCTTTGACCCTAGTAAAGTTTGCGAGCTAGCGATTTTTTGAACTAACCAATACTTATTTTGACAGGCTGTTTCAATATTTCGACAGTCTTCAGTAATGCGCAAACAGTTGTCCTCTGTAGCTCCTGTGCCACCGTCCTTTGCCAACCTACTGGTGGACGTGCGCGCTTGACTGAAGGTTGTTCTTTCCGCCGAAAAATGGCGTAAAGCCTTGCTTTATGTACTTGTACAACGCTGGCAGTTGTATGAAATATACAACGACAACTCAAAAGTTCTCTTACAACTGGTGGTTTTTTGCGTTTTTGCTCCTTATATCAATCTCACTTCAAAGCCAAGGTGCTCCTAGGATTTTTATATTTTTCCACTCTAAACAGTTACAGTAGAGCGTCCATACCAGGCTGTTCCAATTTAATAAACAACGGCATTATAACATATTTTTTCTTTTTGACGAACCTACATGGTTCATATGCTTCGACAAGCTGTATTTACAACATTGCAGTATTTATTGAGAAGAGCTGGATAGTATTACAAATGCAAGAAAGCCAAAAAAAATATATATATATATATGTACAATGGCAGTCCTGCCATAGAAGAAGAAATGCTACCGTTCTTCATCGCCTTCGAGTGTTAGAGTATCCCCCTTCTCTACCAGGAGACTGCGGAGCCATTTGGCCTCCTTCTCGAGTGCATTCACCTTTTCTTGCAAAGAGTTAGCCTTGTCAGTCATTTCCTTTGCAGTGCTTTCAAGAGCAGCTTCACGAAGCTTTTTTCGCTGCCGGAATCGAGCGGAGGCCATGGTGTTTCGTCGTCTTTTGTCCTCATCATGTGGTGTCTTGTCTAAGTTGTCCTTCTCTTCTGCCACTTTGCGTTTCCTAGATATTGACTCCGTTTCATCTATCGTGTAAGACTCTGCAGATGATCTTGATATATTTGATCCAGCCGCTGAAACATTGTTTATATCAATGGCTGTGGTGCCATCCGTCTCAAACGGCTGTACAAAGGGCATACCGTTCTTGATCATCATTGGGAGTAACGGGTATAAATATTCATCTTCAAGTTTTTGTAGGTCGTTTTTCGGTGTTCCCAAAGTTTCAGAGTCGCTGCTGTCCGAGCCCAAGTGAAAGCCTTCAATTAAAGGGGTGTCCTCAAAATACAAAGGAACCGTTGCCCAGTTATTTAATTCTTGCCCTAACAATTCCTCATTGAACACTTCCGGTGACGGATCTAGGTTGAGTGTTGATATATATGACATGATGACGAATTGACGACGGTCTCGCCTTTTTTATTCGGAACGAAAGAGTGAGGATTAAAGATGTCTTGAAAGCAGTTTATATATCATGAACCCAAATGATGACAAATTCGTAAATCACGTGCACAAGATGCAAGTTGGTTTGTCACTTTTGGGTTCACGCTCTACCAGTGCTCAGCCGCCAATTCCCAGGCGCTTCCATAGTGTATCGTGCCCATGAGAAGCTCATTAAAGTACTACTTTTCTATAAAGGAATTTTAATTGACTTCATAATTATTCGTACGAATAACAAACATTCGCTTTGGGCACGTTTTTGAGGCTTTCCGTCAGCAAAACGCTCTTGACGAAAGGTATTGTTTACATATCCAAAATTATCTTCAAACTATTGTCATACGTATTCCATAGGCTACACTGGCTATCAATGCTAGTTGCTGTTGAGGTGATAGGAGTCTTCGATATCATAATGACTGTAAATCAAAGACTGTGGGTTGGTAGCATTAGTTGTGCGAAGATTTTCGTGCATATTACGAAAGAATTTGCTGCACTCCTCCCATAACAAGTTAATTAGTTAGTACATTTAAAAAGCACTTCCTGAAATTTCATATAAGGAGGGTAAGGATACGTTCAGACGAACGCTCATGATAGGAAGCCGTGCCTTGATGAAGATTGTAGTAATCACTTTAATACCATTTGTAGGAATATCCTTGCGCTCCATACTTATGATTTCTGTCAGGTGCATTTGCGGACAGTATCAGTATTAATAATGTAAACGGACTGCCTACATTTAAGTTATAGAATTATTCATTTCTGTTCATTGCTAGCTACGTTTTATAGGTCGTAGTAGAATGACGTTGGCATGCTAACTGCCACTGCAGGTTTCGAGCTTTGTGCAATGTTTGCCTCCAGAAAAGATGAACACCTTTGACACGAACAAATTTTTCGTTTGACGATAAGGCCAAACAGATGATGAGAATATTACTATATAACCCCATGTTTCTTCCTGAGTGAAGAAGGTGTAGGTGCGTACAATACATTATTATTCAACAACTTTATAGTACTGCATATTGAAGCTTACATCAGCCATCACAGGAAAAAAAAAATGCAAACAATAGTTTCTCGCCAGGTATTACGACAATGGTAATCTAGCACGACACGAAAAGCAGTTCTTCAACATCTTTGGAAAGTATAATGCGTTGCTACCAACAGTGAGACATCAGTACTATTGTCACTATCGCAAACAAAACAAAAAAACCTTGGTAAGTTTTACCTTTCTTTCCGGCGGTGATTCTCTCCATGCTACAGACCTAACTAAAGGCAAACCCTCATGGGCAGTGGACTTGAATCGCTTCAGTTTATCGCTCCTATCAATCGGATATGTTCTGTTGAAATGTTAGCGACCGATCGATCTGCCTTATCTCAATACCATGTGGTCTCGATCTGTACCGCTTTTTGCCGGATTGTATTTTTGATTTCGCACTAATCTGCTTTTCACGACATCTTGGTTGGACAGGAACCGGAATATTTCTCTGATGTCTCTTATTTATCCTCGGGTTGTTTTTGATTTGATGTGACCCTGACATTCGTAGAGTCTCTATTTGCACCTGTCACTTTTGTTTCAGTTCAACCAATCGGCCCCAGAAGCGGAGTTGTTAGTTCATCTTTACTTACATGTATATTAGAGAGGGCATTATCCAACTTCTGCTCCAGTCGATCGAACAGTGGATTGAGCAACTTCAATAAATCTACTTGCCAAACCATCAATATTCTTACAATGAATTGGTAGCATGGACCTTCAGAAAAAGCGCCGCAATTTCCAAGTCAAACTTTCCAAATACTAACCTGAATATGAGACATTTGTGCCTTCATACATTGTAGGCTGCAGGTCACATTGTTGACGTTTATATGCTTCCAGTGATGGAGAAAGGCGGTTATATTCCTTTTCGGTATGGTGATCTTTCGAGAGGGTGCAGTTTGAATGCTGTTCGGTAGAAACATGTGAAAATTTTGGAGATTGCTCTGGGTGGCAATAGGATGGTTGCTGGTGCCGTTGATCGGTTTCGACAGGTAGTCTTGCATGTGGAACCCAATATGAGAGGACGTCATCTAGCGTAAAGTTCGGTTCGCCATGTGTGTTGAAATGACTCATGACCTAGTGTTTGATTTGTGAGTAACCGGATCGCCTACATGATGTCAAATAAATGCTCAAGCCCTAAAGCTAACTCTCAAATAATTCACCGAGTACTGGATTGGCGCGATCATTTTCGAATGTCTGTTTGGTCAAATGATTCAGCCAATACATACCTTCACATTCATCATGAGAAGAAATAATTTTAAGGTGTTTATTACTAGAGAGGAAAGAAACGGGAAAGAAAGTTGATCGCTGTGGTACAATGGATTGATAACTGAGAAAAAAAATTCAATCAGCTAGTTAAAAAAGGCTGGAATGTTAATGGACAAATTGTTTAAGTCAAAAGGAAAATGGTAAAAGGTGTTCACAAAATTGAAAAAGACAATTAAAACTGTACAGAAGGGCGTCTTTTAGGCTGTGTGGCTTTTGGTTTATGATAGATATGACACTAGATGAAGAAAAGATGGTGAACATTCGACGTTGGTGTACAAATATTTTTGATACACATTGGAGGTTATCTGAGAATATCTTACCTTGTGTGCGTGTCGGTACCAAAGAACACTATTCTTTCTTTTGGCTGTGCAAATCGATATCCAGTTGCGACACTGATGGCATAGACCTTCAATGGCATCCTGGTCTCCCCACCGTTGATCGATGGGTTCCATGAATTGTCTGCCCGAAACTGAGGAGATTCCATGGAAGAATTGCTTGTGATACCTGGATAGATAAATGTTGAATAATAGAGAAAAAAAAAAAAAGAGGAATGCCTAGTAAGCCTTATATTAATATTACTCACCAGTATGCACTGTTCTTCAGTTGAAGCCATTTTCCAGGTTGGCAGCTATCGCAATAGCCTTCCTTGGCTTGGCCCAAGTAGCGAACCCATTTAGGAGTATAGCTGTCTCCAGGGTATCGTATCCGTTGTTTTCTTGGCCGAGCTGTTTCGTCTGTCTCGGCTTTCTCGACATCTTCTTGTGACATCAATGGATATTCATAGACCTCTGATTCAAAAACGTCTTCAGAGTAATCCATAACTCCGATGTCCATTGATTTTGTCCTTTTACGATGAGCTGCAGGTGACTGAAACATATCCATAGACATATTAAAGATAGGTGTATCGACGACTTCGGGAACTAGGGAACGTTTTCTTGATGGATTCGCATAGCCTTCAGGTGACATGACACTCATGGGCGTAATTGCTTCAGCGCACTCATGGCCAAAAATGTATTGTGAAGTTGGAGTCAATGACCCATTGCTAGACATCATTTCAGATGACGGCGAAACACTAGATGGTAAAGGCTGTGAATCTTGACGAGACATTGGGTGTGGGTTTAGAGGGAATTGGAAGATATTTTGATCTGCAAAGGGTTGTTGAGAGGTATCCTTCTTTGGAGGGGGTGCAAGAACGCACGGTATTTGAGACATGTCATGAATAAACTTTGGCTCTACAGTATGCTGATTGATGGTCATATCGGGCGATTGGGAGCGCCAGTCATAAGTAGAGACTGCAATAGAATGACGGCGTGCGAATTCTGTATCAAGAGGTGTTGTCAGATTTCCAACTTGTGGATGACCAACATGGGTCTGACCAACAGGTGTAGCAATTCCACTGATCATAGGCCCCCAGCTTTCCATCACTAAGTTATGAACAGACGTTAAATTTAGATTAATATGATGTTTTTTGTTTTTTCTAATGAAGATTTCTTAAAGGAATTACTTACGCTTTTGAGTAGTAAGAAAATCATCTTTAAGCGGCAACCTTTGTACGAATCCTGGGTCAAACGAGGCTGAAGATGCGTCCAACATAAGGTCGTTTGAACCATTCACAGCTGCGTTCATTTGACTATCTGATATATTGAGATCTTGCATTATATCACCAATTCTGAGCTGTTGAGTTTGCAGATTAGCTGGACTACTTCTACGCTTGACTTCCCGTGTAGTATGAGGCTGCTGAGTTGCGTAACGACTTTGGTTCCACACTAACAAATTGGTTTCATTGTACATCATGGATCGTTGTTCATCGATAGTTGGTCCAGTCGCTAATGCGTTATTGTTGCTCCATAGCTGATTTGGCTCGGTGAGTCGAATCTCTTCGATTTTCGGCACGATCATTTCATCGTAGTCGGTCATGAAGAATAACTAGCTGAGTATAATAAAAGTATAAAGGGAAGCGATAGAAGAGAGCTTGTAATATCAGTTTCTTCTAAAGGTATTGAATATGTAAATGAAAGTACTTGGATCGAATGTTGACAAGTATTAACAAAAATATAGTATGAATAAGAGAGAGAGAGAGGGAAAGAAGAAGGAAAAACGAGGCTGTTGTGAGTAAAAGAAGTGTTTGTTACTTGAGACCTCCGTAGCAGTTTACCAATTTTGTAAGTGGAAGCCGATGAACCCACAGAGCGGGGTAAGAAAGTACACAACTTGCTTGTGACTTTGGAAAAAGTGACGGCTTGAGGTATCAGCCAAATGGCCATGTCATATTGATTGGGCAAGTTTAACGGACTTTATTGGGTCTTTGAGAATAGGGCCCTTGTTTGGTGGAAAATTCCTACTGGACCATCAGAACTGATTGCGACACCTCACCACAAGCAACATGAATTTCTACGAGAAGTAATATTGACGTTGTATTGATTGCTTATTACGCCTCAGTCCATATCGTGTAGTCGGATCAGGCTTCTTTTCGCTGAATGGATATTAACTCAGACAGTGCCCAGGAAATTTTCTGAAAAATGGTGTGTAGGCAACCCAGTGCTGGAAAAAAAATGTCCAGGCCAGCCGACCCAGAAAAAAAGTTCCCAGCTCAGGGCGAAAGATACGAGACACAGCGAATTCCCACCATTCTTAGAGCAGATCTTATGAGATTAACAATACTACAGTTTTCTTTCATAAGTTTAGTTAGTCACTTCAAAGCTTCTCAGCCAATTACCACGGCAAGATGTCGATTCTATTATTTTGTTTTTTTGGAATTGGTACCACCGTTGAGCTATCAAAAAGGTAAAAATGGGTTTCCAAAGTTGCTTACCAAATTAGTGGAACTGGCACCTGGCCAAAACACGAGCTGGAAAGGAAAGGATTCTCGCAAAATGGCAAGTTTGAGGACAGCCACACGAACCATTCTGTGAGCATGTGTTCAATTGATGCAGCGGGCTCTAGCTTGGCGGAAGAGAGCTATAAGGAGTATATCAGTATTACGACATGCTATCATAAGATAGAAAGATTGCAATAAGACAGTAGCCGGGCGTCCACAGGTTTGGCCGTACATTGACCACAGGAAACACTCAACATTACTGGACATTATCCACCCCAGTACCAATGGTCAATCGCCACCACCTAGTGCATGCAGTGTGTTATGGCGCTCGTTGAAGGTAATCATTATCCGCTTACAGTGTATTCCGAAATCACCGCATTAATTAAAACGTGCTCTGTATCTGACGTAGATATGTTACATGAGATAATATCATTCAGTGAGGATCTCCTTTCGCTAACATGCACTGCCTTTACTTGTTTGAACAGCATCAAATTAGTTGGTGAGAAAACAACATATCACAAGAAGGCCACTCCAAATCATCTTCTGGTCTGTTACAACTTGAGAACATCAATAACGATTATGTCATGAACAAAGTCGGATCCCTTCCGTATCTGACTTCAATACGTTGTAAATGGCTTGGTGTCATTGACGGCGTGTCTATGAAAGAACCGCTTAAATTGGTTTGACCGTCAAATTCCCATAACTTTAAATTTTTAGTTAACGTTCACCCTTTCTCATGCACAGTGTTCAAACTCTCTGTCAGCCTGCTGCAAAGACCCGGCTGAATGTGATTTCATATACCGAACTATATACTCGGAGCTCAGTGCTTCGGGTCCTTGCCGAGTTTTGAAATCATGCTCACTCAATGATTCGTATAGCTCAAGCGTTTCCCATCAGTCAATTTTTTAAAAGGTAATGAAGATTTTTGTTGGCAATACAAAATATATCGTCGAGATGGATCAACCGTCTAGTCGATTGGAGGTCAGCCATAGGTGCATGCAGCAAGCATTCTCGTTTCAGATTGAGTGGTAACGATCTTCACAAATGATCAATATCACTTCAGAAGGCGTTTTGTGATTTTTTTTCGTGACCTCAACTATAAACGCAGACTACAAAGAAAGGGACGAGCCTCTGGAGGTTCTGTGATACTAAGGTGACGGCGCCAATTGAGTCGAAAAGCCGAAGAACAATCGGAGATCCCAGGGGTGGTTTTAAATAAACCATCAAACAGCATCGCAGGGAGCCTGAAGGAACTGAACCCGAAAGACCGCGTTATATCTTGAGACAATAACCCCTAATGCTCTAATAATGTACCATTGATGTGAACCCCAGATATTATGCCTGATTATTATCCAGTAGGATATCGGCTGAGGGTGTTCCTTTCTTCTTTGCAGTTCCATTCCAGAAACAGTGGCAGCGAGGTTCGATGCAAGGCTGATCCCCTTGCAAACCTTCTTTCTTGGTTACTTGCTGCAGTTTAAAGCTTGAGCTTTCTCCTTGAAAACAGGCCCCATCCTTGATTCTAATTTTATACGAGACGTTTGCAAGGACGTTGACGCTTTTTGCAAATATTTATCATGACAATTAATGCTGTTCGCGTGTGCAAGTGGTGAGACAATGGCAGGTATCACAAATTATCCATTCGTCTAAAACTTGAGTGCGTTATTGTTGACAAAATGAAAAATATTTATTGCTTCATATATCAAAATTGTCTCAAACCAGATATTTAATTGATAAATTGTAGGTTATCAACTACATTAGATGATAGAGGATAGCTTCGATGTTGAAATAGGCAATGTGCAAGGCTAGCATGTATATCAAACCGACGCTGACTTACATTAGAAGGTTATCGTGCCTACAGATGTCGTCAAGTCTAATGTTTCACACATCATCAAAGCAGATTTTTTCAAGCAGGTGACGTGCTGAAATCCAAGAGATAAACCTCAAATGACAAGTGGCAAGACATGGAGAATTAAGCACCGCAAATATCTTTCTACTCTTTTGAGGTGTTACCTGTTATCATTATCATTATTTTAATAACATTATTTTTCCTTTGAAATGCTTCTTGGAAGGAATAAAAGTAGTAACAAGATCAGCTGAGTAATCTGATCTTTTGTTCAACAAGTAAAAGAAAATAGAAGGAAAATGCATTTGAAAGGAGAGCAGTTGGGACAATGCATTTGGCAATAAATAGGCTCGGAGACACATCGTTTCCTTAGAAGCTATAAATCTCCATGCAATGAGCATATAGCAAAGGTAAGAAAAAAAAAAAACAAAAGCGAAACAAACAAAACAAAATATTGCGTAGAAAGACAACAACAACAAAAAAGGATGTACAAGAAGGCAAGATTGGTAGGTATAGGTATCGAAGGTGTTGCATAATACAGGTCATATAAAGTAGGTAGTGTCCAGTCCTTGGCCGAAATCCATTATTAAAATCTGCTGATCGTGGCCTTGGCAGCAACTAGACAGAAAAAAAAGTTTAGATTATGGAAAGCCCATCTTGCCATAGCAAGTTACAGATGAGTTGACTTACCTGACTATTTTCGTTCGATTAAAATGGACGTCAAATACCCAGCTTAAATGGCCACTCTGGAAGTTTAGAAGGGGTGTCCCTGATCTGTACATTTTGTAAGAGATTAGCAAAGCTAAAAAATGTGCTTGCTACAAAGTCTTTATACCACTCACCGAATATCCCATACTCGTATACTTTGGTCATAGCTGGCGCTGATTAGCTTTTCATCGTCAAACTTCAGCGTTCGAACAAGGCCGGTGTGACCTGGAGTAAAAGGATGATTAAGAAAAGGACCATTGAGAAACGTTTTGAGGAAAAAAATAAAAATATTTTTACGCACCTTCGCAGGTCATAATACATTGGCCAGTCTTTACATCCCAAACCTTTATCCTCTTATCATTCGATCCGCTGACAATTCGTTTGCCATCGTACTGTACACAGGCCAACCCTCGGGTGTGGCCTTCGAATTCTCGTAAGCATTCTCCGGTTTCGATGTCCCACATTTTGATAAAGGTATCTCCAGATGCCGATACTATAATATTGTCCTTAAGTTGTATGGCATTGACAGGGCCACGATGCGCCGATATCACCCTTATAGCGTTTCCAGTAGCGCGATCCCATATCCGAATCGTACTATCTTTTGAACATGTGACGATGTATTTTTTGTCGAAAACGACATCTAAGACTCCTTCCGTATGTCCCTAAATATGTGAATATTGATGCTGTGAGAAAGGATAGAATAAAATGTTGGGTAGAAAACACAAAATGGTCTCGTTGCATACCATTATTCTGTATTTCATTTGCAAGGTTTGCAAATCCCAAACGATGACTGACTGATCTGAAGAGCCAGACACTAAAATTTCTTCATCATATCGTAAGCAGAGAACGCTTTGCTCGTGTCCAGTGAGTGTATGCATGCATTCTCGAGTTTTCATATTCCAGATCTTGATTGTTCGATCGCGACTACCAGTGATGATTTTTTCGTCATCAAATTGTAGGCAATACACGTTATCAGCATGTCCTGTGAGGTAATGTGTGGTGACTTTCCCCGTACTCCATCTCTGTTCCAGCAAATATCGCTGACTGTAGAGATGTCGCCAATCCATTTCATCGAGGTGTTGATAAGGGATATTGACTTTCCATGACGGATTCGCTGCAAATTTGCGTTTCCAAAGTTCGTTATCACGGGAAGCAATCAGCCACGTTTTGCTGACTAGGCTCATTCGCAAGAGCCACAATGGTTCTACATAAGAGCAGATCAGGGTTGCAAGTTCATAAGGAAGGTTGCCCAGTATATCTGAAAAGTCATTGAATAGATATCGGGTAAGAAACTCTTATTTGCGCTGCCAACCTACAAAGTTGTGAGTGTAGAAATTTTACCATATCGTTTTCCAACTACCAGTGATTTTGGTTTGAGACGCTGGAAGAGGCCATCATCTATGCGAAGACCATTGGTTTGCTGCTGCAAGCGGTTCAAAGAACCAGTGGTGTGTCTATTTTTGAACTTCTTGGACGAGGGTCGGACCCCGACGCTGTAGCTGCCGGATATACCACCATGTCCACTTACACGGCCAGCGCTTGACGAAGGAAAAGTTGCAGAGGTAGGTTGGACGTCCTCCATTTCAACATCCAGAGATTGCATTGGAGGAGGAGGGGAGGAGGAAATAGAACTGTTCTCGGAATCATATAAAGAAGACATGTTGTGCACTGTGAATCTGACTGTAAGTTCGAAGATGAAGCACGAAATTGACCCGCACAAAATTGTTACAGAGGTCTAAATTGAGGTAGAATAAAAGTGAAGAGGCACAAAGGAGAGGAGAAATGTCTGAGATCCAATATTGTGAAAGAGGATGTGATCTTTATAGTTGTTGTTGTTATTGTTATTGTATCGCAAAGGAAAGCATCGACCAGAATGGCGCTTTCCTCACAATTTTGTCTGATTTTACAGTTCCCCGTACTACGTTATTCAAACTATCTCCTAGGACTTTGTAGAGAGGCAACTATCGCTAAGTTCAAATTTCTTGTATAAAATTCGCCAAACATCTTTGGTCATGACCTTCTTCCGGTCGAACACAGCCCCAAAAGGAAATGCCTGGCCTAACAACACCAAATTGGTACCCAGACAAAAGATGCAAGCAGAAATATCTTTCGTGGCCAAATGCTGCACAGCCAAAACGTAAGCAACATACGTTTTTGGTTGTTGTCTATAATTCAAAACATCCATCGCGTCGTACGGCTGCGTGCACATCTTGGTATCGTAAGTGGATGCTACGAAAATAAACAACCAAGCTTGAACCTTTTGCCTCAGCTGATTTCCACCTGCAATTTTCGAATAACAACAAAAACATTGTAACCGCATCATCTTTTTGGAAACGAAAATTCGCTATTCCTTCAAATCCGTTTAATTGGCCGCTTCCGAATTCTATCGTCAGGGTTGCCGAGCCATGTTGCCGGCGCTACATAATGCCCACACTGTTATCAGCGTGGTGAGATACATAACGCATGCCCAAGCCAAGGCCCCACTTTCGTGGGTGCTTTTCTAACTCCACATGCCTACTCAGTAGTGTTCACAGCTACCAGTTCAGTCAAGCAAGGCTCATCAACTTTGCGATGATACCGGATGATCATTGCCTCTTTTTGGGTCGAAAGGTGTATACCTTCTTGGGCATTCCGTTAATCAAATATATATCTATTGGTAACTTGAATAGCGACGGATTCTACGTGCTTCGCTTTTATGGTGTGCTACGAGGCAAAAACAAAGACAATGGCATCTGCACTTTCTTATGAACCAAAACACTTTATTCTTCGCATCGTGATGATTAGGGATTTTATTTTCTGGCCATATATTATAAAGTGAAGGCCAGGAAACTAAATATTTTCGCCACGTAAATCCTTTCTATTCCTTTCGTCTGTTTGTCTCTCTGTGGAGATACAACAAGTCAAACTCACAATATACACCTTACTTTTGCCATAAAAATTTCGGCGACCAAACTCAACGAGACTGTGAAATGCATCAAGGAACGCGTTGACATTTTTGTTTTTGCTCACAACTAAACAGCTCTCGGCAATGTTTAGTGACGATGCAGCATCCCAAAGGTATTATGAAAACCAAAATAGTATATCTGAGTTGATGTCTTGCGAAAGTCACTAAATTAAGCCTACTTTAAACAGTGGAATATATTCTAAGCCAGGTGAACTTGGTAATTAGCTTTGTCACTGAAGCATTCTAAATAGGTCCTTTATTAACCACCGTATTCACCTTTACGCTCAACTAGCGAATACCATGGTAAGAATAATACAATGTTAATGGCTCACTCATGCTGCGCTGTGAATAACATTCTATGTTGCAGAATGTCCAAGAATCAGAGAGTCTTGAAGATATCGACAGCGAATTTGCCGAGATTTTGGATAGTGCAGATCGCATCTTAGAAGATAAAAAAACGCTATGCCGAAAGTTTGGGGATCTTTCGCAAGAAAGGTATATAAATCTTTGTGTTCGATATTCCTGCCTGACAGTTGATCCACTTTATATTGATTTATCTCCTTTCTAGAGCCAGCCAATTATCAGAGTCAATCCCTTCACAATCAATCGAAACAGCCAGCTTCCTGCGGAATGAATCCAAAACATGGGATCTTATATCTTCTCTCTTTAAGTATGTAGCGCTGCTTGGCATAATCTATCCAAAGTTTTGTTCACTGATGTTTTATTTGTAGTAGGCAAACTGATAATGATGATAATGTCGCTCTTCAAGAACACTTGGTTAGTGTATTGATATTCATTTTCGTTTTCGTTTGGTGTCAGCTATCCGTTTACTAAACATTGACTATAGCGTGTACTCAGATGGCTGCAGGATACAGCGCCAAAACTACAACCTACAACATATGATAAAAAAGAATGGAAACGTTCTGGAGTGAGCTCCTTTGAGCAGCGATCAAGAAAGATCAATGCCAGTATGAAAACACAAACAATGATGGAAATTGACGACGATGGCCCGCAAAGGCAAAAGCGACGGCTGCAACCACAAGGTTCAGACTCTAACCGCCAAATAACCAAATCACTGTTTAACTTCGTGCGAAGAGGACAAATTAAAGAGGCCATAAAAATGTGTGAGCTCTGCGATGAACCATGGCAATCAGCCGGGTTATATGGATACCTGGAGCACAACCAAGGAATGACAGGTAAGATTTTTTTTTCTAACTTTGATAGAAGGGATACATTGTATTGAATTTATCATTTTATCAAAGATGGAGATGGCGTATTACGCGTCAAGAGTTTATCATCGTTAGAAGCGACTGCCCGAAACCTTTGGAGGACGTCTTGCAGCCAGATAGCAAAGGATGTACGTATTGATTCCCTTCCTCTATGGCTCGCTTTTGTCTTGCTGATTGAAGTTGCATGTTAGAGCAATGCAGATTTGTATGAACGGGCAACCTATGCCGCATTATGTGGTGATGTCGAAAATGTGAGTATCATACTTTTATTCCATACAATGATGGCATATGGTCTCATTCTTTGTAATATATACGCAGACCCTGCCTGCTTGTTCTACCTGGGAGGATACCGTGTGGGCATATTACAATGCACTTGTGGAGAACTTACTACACGATATTATGGTCTCAGGAAGTGGCTCAACAAACGATATTCCGCCTGAAGAGATCATATTCAGTAGCGCACAGAGAAAGGACAACAACGCAGATCGCCCAACTCGGTGTTTCCATTATTGTCAAGCCATGATCATCACGAATCGCTTAGATGAGCTGGTAGACGCATTACACAATGCTTTGGTGTTAAAAAAAACTGCTAATGAATTGTTAATAATGTAAGTTAATGCTCGATAGTCACTCTTCTGGAAACGGTCGTCCGCTTACTCTTGCTCATCTTCAGTACGGATAACAACCTCCGCCATCACTTGCTTCGATTTGTCACTCTGTTAATATTGTATTTGAGCTCAATATCAGCATATACACCGACTGCCGAAAGCGACGCTATTATATGCGAATACATAAAATGTCATTCTCAATCCGACAACGGTTTAAAGGTATAATGCTGAATATGTGATGGAAAGACTCGCAACATTTTG
Organism: Umbelopsis ramanniana AG; assembly: GCF_025399195.1. Lineage (NCBI taxonomy): Eukaryota > Fungi > Mucoromycota > Umbelopsidomycetes > Umbelopsidales > Umbelopsidaceae > Umbelopsis > Umbelopsis ramanniana. The sequence continues at coordinate 109,718 of NW_026252098.1, read as the reverse complement.
AAATTAAACGATCATGCTTTAGGCACAGATTGTTGCACTGTATTGCTCAAAGCTCTCAAGTGCAGAAAAACAAGCACATACGTACTCTACGTATTTGCAACGTAAGTATACACATGATGTGTCACATTATAAGCACTTTGGCTGATCATAGCGATTTAGATTTTGATGGTGATCGAGGTGAACGCGAGCTGCTAATTGAAGTTGGCCAACATCACCAACTTGATGTGCATCGAATATTGTGGAACTTATACCAAAAGGAAGCTCCAACAAAATTGAAGCAGGTGCGGTTTCTCAACTTAAATAATGGATGATACCGCAAACTTTTTTTTAATCAATGTTCATTTTTTCTAAAGTATTCCCCAAGCACCACCACAAGGCACATAAAGAGCGAACCAGTAGACCCTTCCGTTGTACGACAAATTCGAAGTATTGAGTGGCTCACATTCGATGAACGGCTTCATCCAGAGGCTATAATTCAGAGCAATGCAATGATCAGATGTTTCTTAGGTATGTATATCACGCCATGAGTTAAATTCGATATGTCATATTTGTTTACTGATTGGTATTGCATTACAGCCGATGGCAACATTAGTGCAGCACAGACTGTTTTTGCCTACTTACCAAGCTCAATCATAAGTTCAATCTTAAACGAGCAGACAGACGATAAACGAGACTTGAATCATATCGTGGCTGAAATGAAGCTGGATGACGTGCTAATTGAAACATGCGGGTTGTTCAGTTTGTGGAGCAACCTTCATACTAAACGACCAACGGAGACGTAAGTATTTCGATGATGACATTAACTTAAAGGAGATACCGGTTGATTGACTAAAATTCTCGAAACAGCGATTCGCTGGAAGGCCTGCGTGCATATCAAGAATGGGCTTCACAATTCGAGGTAATACACCCTTCATAGCTAACGTCCTAATCATGACTGTCAGCACTCACCGGTTTACCTTCTATAGCAACTGAGTTTCACTCTCATCAGTAAGCTACAGCACTTACTTCGATCACGCTGGTGCCTTAATGGTACGTGTACATGCGCTGAGTTCCTATGCATGCCCTGCGCCTAACCGTCTCTCTTACTCTCCCCATATCTAGATAACCCTGGTCAAATGATACCAAATGCAGTATTGCGGCAGATGTACATACCTGAATTAGTATTGAACCTGCACCAAGTTCTATTTGAGACGCAAGAATTGCTGCCAGGGTAAGTGATTATCTAGCTATCACTCTTCCTGTCCTTCATTTGAAACCTTCACTTATTTGATATTTATTCTAGGAACTTGGAAAAAAGTCTTGGAATTAGCGACATGGTCGCCAGTGATGAACTCGGTATCAATTTAGATTTTGTACGGGCTCACCGCATGGGTGAACTGGTGCATCGCATACAGCAGTCTTCCATCAAAATGTTACAACTACAGCAACAGTCTTAAGAGACAGTTTTGTAACTTAAACATCAGCAGTCATATCTTTTACGATGCTTATTAATGTACCATACAAATTCAAAAAGTAAAATACACATGGATAATGTGGATAATGAGGAGAACCGAAACCTGGAGGAGATGCGTAAACATGAGCACTATTTTTTATTTTAGATATCCCTCATCATATAAATCATCTAGAATCTGAATAGCATTCTCTACGTGGCCTCTATAATTCATCAGCGAGCTGAAATAATCTCTGATATGGCCGCGACTGTCGATAACGAAGGTAGCTCTGCCTAAGAGTTTCGTCAGTTAAATAGGGGCTGTCAAAGGGCTAAACTCCGCAGAAAAGAGGGTATACCTGGGACGAAGCCTAACCTAGTTCTAGGTACCTGATACATTCGTCGCAATCGACCGTCCGTGTCAGCCAGAATATCAAACTGAATCCTATGCCTCTTCAAAAAAGATGAATGGGATTCTACCTGGTTTCCGCTAACACCAATAACAATGGCGCCATACTTTGAAAAAACCTAAATGAACAACCCGATGAAATGGGATGGATGGGGAGGGGCAACTCAGTTGATCAATCCCAAATCTCGGTAATATGGAACTCCGAAACGCAAGGACTTGTTTGCTCCTGCCAGTGTCACTCTGAAACTTACAGAATAATTATCACGGAATGCACACACCTATCAATTGAACGAGGTATTTCACTCTTTTGTCAGAAAGACAGCATTGCATTTAAATGACATGACAATGCTATGGCAGATACCTCTTTTGTGCATATCGACCCCTCATGTCTGAATTGAACCAAATTGCGTTAGTCAATCACACAATGCATGGATTACAGTTCGTTGATTTAATATACCTTGCGTAAAAAAATAATACAATGGGATTGCCTTGTCCAATGATGCACTCCAGGTCCATATCCTCGCCTCTTTGATTTTTGAGTGTAATTGCACTGGGTGCCTCTTGATTAATAAGTGGATGGGCGCTCATTATACGGAAACAAGGAAAAGAGAGGAACAAGGGCTAAAGCTGTGAGTCGTACATTTGAATTCACAGTAACGATCTGCAAGAGACCTTCCTTTTGTGGCTACGATTTTTGAACCGGCTATCTTTACTAATAACAACAGAGTTCATGGAAAATAATGATTATGATATCATATTGTATATCTATCCAGCAAAAATGTGGTTAGACGAGGGAAGAGGTGATGTCCAACTTTATCACGGAATAAAAGGGGATGTGACATGGAGATGATTACTTGTTTGTTTGTGAAAATCTTGAACAAATTGAAATTCAGAAGCGTGAGCCGAACTGCTGCAGCTTTGATTTAGAGCTTGAGACTGAGCGGGATTTTCTCTATTGCTATTCATTTTTCATGGATGCTGAATCACCAAAATCAAATGAGCAAAGTAATAAGCGCATGCGACTTACGACTGCATGCGAACGCTGCAGGTGATTCATCTATCCTTTATACTTGATTACCTTTGATCCTTTTCGTACTTACTCCATTTTCTTGTTTTCAACCGGGGTTACAACCCAAACAGAAATAAGAAAGGTAACATTCAATACTAGTGATGCATGCACCACTCATACCCGACATAGAAGAAACAACATCTAAGCCTTTTTACCGTTAGTGAAATGCGACTTTATGCGCCCGGCTTGTGGTCGATGTATAGGTAAGGAGAAGGAGAAGGAAGAGAATCAATTAGTGGCCAATATTAGTACGAATTGTAGGTTTAATTTCTTTTTTGGGGGGTGTCATCTAGATGCAAACGCTGAATGCTCCTATGGAGGAGCGCCTTCGCTTGTCCGAACCACCGAGTTTCACGCCTTAAAACGCACCTTTGAGGACCGCTTGTCGAAAATTGAGCAGGATGTCCAAGTTACAATGGCGAACACACAGCTGATAGCCTCTTTACGATTAGAAATACAGAAACTCGTTGACGAGGTGAAAAGACGGTCACCGTCAACTCCAGGTTCGAATACAATTGATCCTCAGCTTCCAACAACTCAATTTGCAATCTCCAACCCTCGACTTATGCAGAATATCGAAAGAAAGATATCCGATATAGGTAGCTTATCAGACAGCAAGGTTCTCCCAGTAGCACCGGACGTCAATTTCTTCAACGACGACGACATAGCACCGTTTGCCGATAGCCCATTCATACCGCTACAACCCAGCTTACACACAATTATTGACTATGTCATGGACTTTCGAAACCCACAAACATCTTACGAGTTGGCCCTAGTAGATAACAACACTTCATTTGACCTCAAGACGTTGACCTTTTGTTCCTTGTATGAGATGATCATTTCTGAAACGATCGTTTTACAAGTGTCAAATCAACCTACGCGAGTCAGTACCATTCTAATGCTGGAGGAAAACGAAAATAAGGAAGCGTTCAATCTCAATAACAACAGTAGTACTGCCTCAAGTACCCGGTCAGTGGACCAAGAAGCGGCTAATACCGCCAGCTCTATAGCCATTTTGAAAACGAAACCATTTTGGGCACCTGAAAGTAGCAACTATCAAATATTTGACGTCTGGACTGGCATTAATACGGCTGATTGGCGAATCGCGAACGAAGTCATTTCGGCGGCAACGTGTGAAGCTCTTGTTCAAACGCTTCTCAATTGTTCCATTTCCTTTACATTCCAACCACCGGATCCAAACTATTTTTTGAACAAATATAGAAACAACACCATTGATCCCATCTTACTGAATGCTATGCTGGCATGGGGAGCAAGGCATGATGCAGTATTCCATCACAAATTGTTACAAGGTCCGCCAAACCAAGTAGGAGAGCCTTTCTTCCAGAAAGCACGCGCATTGCTACAAGAGACTGACGAAAAGAGCAGTCTCGAAGTTGCACTCGCATTGGTTATCATGAGCGTCTACCAAGCTGGCAGTAGCTTTGAACAAAAATCAAACAGCTCGAGTTATATGTATTTGATGATGGCCGCCACTATGATGTCAGACTTAGATTTGGTCGACAAACTACCACAGATGGATTTTCTCACACGAGAGCTTCACTGTCGTGTATTCTGGTTGAGCATCTATGTCGAGCTTTCTCTAGCAACCTTCTCGAGCCGACGGATTATGAGCACGGCTCAAGACACGTTTGCGCGTGTTCCAGAAGTCTCACCGCTAGAGTACGAAGACGAAAACAATCAAGCGAAAGTGATTTATTTGAAGTGGAGACTTCGCGACATGTTCATATATCGAGATATGGTCTTCACGCTAAGTTCAGGAAACAAAAGCGTTCAGTTACCGGAAATCCGAGACATTGAAAATCGAATAAACAAATGGTACGAAGGCATCCCAAGTCATCTACGAGTCCCTTCCTCACAAACTGCACGAGCATCCCTCAGCGGGTCCACTAAATGGTCGGAACTGGTTCCATTCATGTTGGAATTGGAATACCATTCACTTCTTCTCCAACTGTACAGATCTTTTCTTCCCAACCGGTTCATGCCGATATGCAATATCACAAAAGTCGCCATGCAAATTTGTTTGCAATCGGCGCAGGCGTGCATAGAGTGTTTGGATGTCATATCAAGGTTCAAGCGACACTGGTGTTTTTTCAAAACACATCCTTATGCTGTGGCATTGCTCACTTTTCAGGACCTAATCAATCACACTGATGATCGACAAGCTATGGCTGTCGCTTTTAGACAAATCATTCGAGCTGTCAAGATATTTTCTCAATTACCTATCCGAAACCACTGGGCTGTTTACATGCTCTGTCAAAGTGCCATCGACTTTCTCAAGGACAAATGGGACCTTATGGTCGAGAACATTGGAGTGTCGGAAGCAAGTGAATACTTTTCATGTGTATTATTGCCTGGCCTCTCTCAGAAAGTGATAGAATTCTAAAATCAACAGACACACCGAAATATTATCCCCCGACCAATTATTTTTTTTTTTGTTCTTCTGCTTAATGCAAATGCTGTTACCGTTAATGGGCCTGTTTCTTTTTCCATATCTTTTGATTTCATTTATTATAATAATGCAGTGTTTATCATCGTACTTGGGACATAATGTGTGTATAAAAAAAATTAAAAAATAAAACAAAGGTTTCTTAAACTATTCCTTGTTTTCTGCCTCAAGAGCCTTAATGGATGCCTTAACATGACCATTGGTATCCAATTGAGAGTTGAATACTTCCTTGATGAGACCATCCTTTCCGATGATAAAGGTAACGCGACCAGGTAATAATCCAAGCATCGACTTGGGGACTTCGTATGCAGTGCGTAGATCCTGCTTCTCATCGGACAAGATGTCGAACTGCAATTTCTGCTTTGATGCGAATTCTTGATGGCTCTCCACGGAATCGCTGCTTACGCCGAGAACCGCTACAATGATTTTTCTTCGTAAGTCACTATGCACTTCGTTCTTTCAATCTTTAACATTCTACTTACTAGCGCCGTGCTTGGTCAACACGTCAAACTGATCACGAAATTGGCAAACCTACATATGTGATTGTGTTCAGTGTCTTGCCTTCCAATGTATCAAGGGATTTTATCATATTTACCTCTTTGGTACATCCAGCAGTGTTATCTTTGGGATAAAAGAAGAGAACAGTGGGTTTGACTCCAATGATTTCGGCCAAATTCACGTTTTCTGCCTTTTGGTTTTCTAGATTCGTGCCATTCGTGTTAGTCGACTAGCCGGCTGACAGGTAGTATGAATTAGGTTCGGTGTATACTCACTCAAAATGAAGTTCTTGGGTGCAAGCTTGTTCAATAGGTTGTGAGGCATGTTTGATTTGTAAAATAACACAGAAAGTTATGATAAATAAAATCGATGGGTTGTGGTCTCGCTTTTTAAAGCAGAATTTTGAGTTAGAAATCGCTATAGCATAATTGGGTCCATGCTCACAATTGCTTGCGCGGACTATAAATTTGACTTGAGGCTGTCGTCAGCATTTCCCCTTTTTGGCTTCTGAATCCGATTTGGGAACCCCTCCCTCTAATGGAAACTTCCAAATACCTACAGCTGTAAATCCTTAGTAATTTCTTAGAAGATGTGGCCATGATTTGATATGTGAAGGCCCTGACTAAGAGTAATTATATTTTGATTGTTACACCATCTTATAAGAAGTGTAGTGTGATGGAAACATAGAACTGCATCAGATTACAGGAACTCATCGGCTCGATCATATTTTGGCGTTTCAAACAACGCCTCTCATCGGAATGCCACATGAAAAAGCCTTGCTATTGCTTGATCATTTTACTGCAAAGTCTTTCATTTTGCGACGTGAGCTCTTCAATGAGCCTATAGATCTTCCTCAATTGGCTATAGTAAATTAGTGAGCTCACTCTTCGGACATCCAATGCTCCAATATGTCAGCTGCAGCAGGGCTTAGGAACCTGGCGTTTTATTTAGCCATTTGTCAGCTGGATCTGCAATTAAATTTTTGAAAGAAGTGATCGGTTAATGTGAAATTCCATCGAAAGCCATTGTGATCCCAGAGTCTCCTTATTTTGCTATCGATTCAAAAAAAAAAAAAAAAAGGTAATGACTATAGTGAAGCAAAAATTGAGATCCGACAGGATATGTCCAACGACCCAAAAGAGACCATTAGAAGGTATGCTCCTTTCTCTGGATTCCTCGGGAATGGAGAAGAAATACATTAGTATTTTACCATATTCAGAAGTGGAATCGCGTGCCGATCCCTGGGTGCTTTGTCACTCCTTACTAAGTTCTTGGCGTAAACATATTGGCCATTGATATTTTCAATGGCTAGTGTGAAGCTAAATTGATAATATGTTCTAGAACAATGTACATTAGAGAAGAGATTTGTCCATTCGTGTCAACATAGCGAGTAAGACAACAAGCACCTATTGCGCTAGCTTTAGTATGAACATTGCGCGGAGTGGATACGTTCATCATTTTACCAATTCAGACTTAAAAGAGAACTCAGGCTACACTACTGAATAAAGCAAATTCCTGGTTGTTGTAAAGCCTTGCTGACAGCTGCTTCTCTCTCTCTCTCCTTATTACCTTTTAAGGTGCGGTTATTGTCCACTGGTTGAACTTCATCATCTCACTGAAAGTAACCCCCACATTACAGAAATAGAATCTATCGACGACTTCCATTGGCAAATGACGCTTTGCACTACTTGACAATGTAATTATTATCAATCAAGGTTGAGATGATGGAATCGTTGCTGTTCAAGTAGATTTTGGCGCCTCTCACTGACTTTCGCCAGAGTATGAGATTTTGGATGACGACAATTACCGAAGAAACATTTGCTAAACAGTCTCAAGCCTTCCTGCAAATAACTCATTCTATAGCGCATAGTATGCTGTAACAAGCCGGCTATAACTCCGAAAATACAACGACTACAACGACTATCATACCGACACTGCGCAGTAGTTACTTGCAAAAACGTTGGATTGATTCAGTTTTGGTATGGTGTGGAGAAACTTTAATGTAACAACTGGAAATGTTGAGGCAAACGAAAGAAGGTCAGCGCTGCTTGCTATCAATTTAAAGCTGAAATAAAAGGGGAGAAAATTTTTTTGGGAGTATGTGTTTTTCTTTCAACATGTACATTAAGCCTTGTGCTGTTGCTTCTTTTCTTGTAAGCTAAGCTCATTCAGCTTATTAAGAGAGGCAATGTCACCTTCTTGCAAAAGCTCTTCTTCTCTCGTTGAGTTCTTGCGACGGACAATGACTGGGAAAGGATATTCATCGTCCTCTTCGTCTTCGTCTTGGGGCATCTGATGTCCATTGGCTCCTCGGAAACGTGGGCTACCGGGAGCCGACAATGGCTTTGGTATCTTGACGTGCTGAGTCTCAGTACCTAGATCTTCATCATCTTCATCGAATGAGTCAGGGTAGGCGCGGCGTAATGCCAATTGTCGAGCCTTGATATACTCCAAACCCATTCTCTTCCAGTCCAAAAGATCAGACAAGCGTTCAGTACGGTTACGTTGATTGATACGCTGGCGACGAGACTTTTGACAGAATCGGAACATTTGGTCACTGAGTTGTTGGATGGATTCTTCGACGGACTTCATACGACGGTCAACAATGTAGATACCGTAATCTTCAGAGTTTTCAATATTTTCCTCCATGAAGCATCCGAAGCCAGACAAGTTAGTGGTGATACTGGGAACTCCCATGACCGTGCACTCAGCAGGTGTATCTAAGAAAACGAAGCGTTAGCCCATTTTGCACCAGATTACGTCAATGGTATACATGCGCCTACTTACATCCCCAGGGCTCATAATAAGACGGGAAAACACCCAAATGACATCCACGAACAAATTCCTCATAGTCCAAACTGAGCAGAGGGTTGTTGGCGTTCAAAAACTCGGGATGGAAAACAACTTTGACACGATCATGCTCGTTGTTGAAGAGCTGGAGTCTGCGGAGTTGACCCAAAACGGGGTCTTCGGAGTCTCCGGCAATGTTATGTGTAACAATAGGCGGAAGTGAAGACCGCTTGAGTGCGAAAACACGACGCTTGAGAAGGACCTTGTCTTCATCGGACAGCAACGAGTTGATATCTATTTCATGACCCCTGCGTAATATGGTTCAGTATACAATACAAGGACGCTACGTGTGCCTAATGCATATCATTTTCAAGCTTACCTCAAAGCGTTTTCAAAGATTCGCTTGCCTATACGGTCCTGGATACCCGAGACGGTTTCCTTCAGCTGCTTGGTGACAGCTTGACCCTTGAGAGCTTCTACAGTGAAAGAGTGTGTGGTAGCAGGCATAATGATAAATGCAACGACTGTCATGGGTGAGCCAGCGGCTTGAAGTCGATGGTTCAATCCTGCAAAAGGTGGAAAAAATCAGTTCATGCATGTCTCTGGTGAGGCTATCGAAAAGACGATACGTACGACCAAGAGCTTCGACAAACATGTCAACACCCTTATTACGGTATTCATAACGTCCAGCAATGAAGAAGTAGAGGGTGTTGCCTTCCAAGTCCCAATCATAGTGACCATAAAAGTGACCTCGAACAAAATCATTGATCTTCTCTTTGCTAAGAGCGTGCAGATTTTGGAATTCGTGCATAGCGGAGAATTTGACAACATTCAAACCATTTGGTAACACGCCATCTGTCGGGATGAGTGCAGTTAATAATCAGCTGTCATGATAAGCACCAACACAGGGGGTGTACATACCTGGTTTGCGCTTGAGCAAGTGCTCACTTTCATAGGCTGTGATATGACTGACAGTGGTGAAGACATCGGAACAGTGAGCGGCAGCTCTTTCGATGCAGTAGCGGTGATAAATTCCTCTTTTTCCAGCTTCATGGTCAACGTCAAAATGACGCAGTGAGTTGTATAAGTCCACTGACCCTGCAGCAAGATAGCGGCCAAGTAAAGTGGCATGGGTAGTGAAGATAGTAGTGACATCGATTCGACGCTTCTTGCAAAGCGGTACGGCAACACCAGCTAACCACTCGTGAAAGTGTGCAATGATGGCAGGTCGAGTTTCGTGACTGGGATCATTGAACTAGTAGGAAAAAAATGATGGTCGGGATTTAGTGACGAAGCCCCGGTTGGGGTTAGACAAGGGACGGAGAGCATTTTCTTACCTTTCCCGCTATATCACCCAAAAACCAAGCGACAAGATAACCAAAAAGGATAGCTTCGTTTGTTTCAGAGTCACTGGGAGGGCTGGGAATACCTGCAACATTCCACAGATCACCCTTCCATTCATCGAGCTTGTTGGCTACGCTTCCAGTGTCAAAGAGTAAAACATATGGAGCTCCTTCAATCAACCAACGACCAAACAAATACTTGACTCCATATTTGGACATGGTCTCAAGCGTCTCGCGAATTTCCTTGTTGGGGGGCTCCATACTTTCAACCTCCATGGGGGCCGTCTTGTAGGAAAGGGGGCCAATGAGACAGTAGCGGTCGCCATATTCATGAACGGTGACTGGAACTTTGGTTTTGAGGACGGTATAGATACCACCGACTGCAAGACGGAAGAGCTAAGATTAGTGAAACGGCCATAACAGTACAAATTATCGTGCGATTTCATTAGTTTTTGATCTTGTTGTTGAGGACCAAATGGGAAATAATAGTTCGAGGTTTGCAGCTTCGATGAGGTCAAAAACGAGTGTCATTGGTCTTTGTCTCGATCATCTTAAAACTCCTCTTGCCACCGCCGTTTCCCAGCAACAGCTGAACGTAGCGGACTAACCGGACACTTGATTACGAGAGCCGTGTTTTTTCTCGCTGTCCTGACCGTTTGTCTCCAGAAGTATACTATAGCTTAAATAGAAAATGAATCTCACCTTTGTTGGCAACCTCCCAGGCAATTTCAAAGAGTAGCTGTTTGCATGAAGTGAAGTGTATGATCAGTCAAACGAGTTACAAAGATAAAACTTGACCACAGCGTGGATCCATACCGGATTGTAAACGTCACGTAAGCTACTTGTCATGTTGATATTAAAGTGTACGTATTTGAAGGACTCTTTTGTAGAAGAAGTAGTTGAACGAGAAAGAAGCCGTGGAGAAACAAGTGGATAGCTGGCGTGGGTTTTTGGTTTAGCGTCTCCGTCCCCATAAAGGCAGTCACACTTTTCTCCCAGAGGAAAATATCATTTGCTGTTGACGCCTACTTCAACATCACGTATGCCCACACTAGAGACTTACCAAAATTAACCAAATAAGTCGCCAAACAACGAATGTAAGCAAAGAAAGCAGAAGGTGAAAAATGCGATTTTTCTTCTCATCCCGAACTATTTATTCATGTCAAAGAAAGAGATGCAAGAGATACTATCAAACCGAGTTTGATCGATAGCGCGCCCCACATAGTATGTTTGAATAACGCACTGATCGTTAAGATGCGAAGCTGTCCGAGCGGGAAACGTAAAAAAAAAGTTGGCAACGTTTACAGGTTTGCCCAATCACGCCTGATTTCTATATTCGGTCAGAACGCCTTGGTAGCCCTTCCCTCATCATAACTTGCTAAGGAACCACTTTGTTCGAGAGAGTGTCATGCGCTTTACAGACGGAGAATATAGAAGGCTCAAATGTTTTCTCTTCTACTCTCAGTCACTTTGAAGCTTATTTCCAGATGATCAACTTTGATCGAGACTTATAAATTAATCCAGATGGGCATCTCTAATGGATCACCGCTCCAGATAGGGCAGTTAATGGGGATGTCGGAATGAGATATGGCTGAAATTCCTATACCGAAATGATTCGGCCTTTTTACATTGTAAAATTGTTTGCATCAACATTTATGCTACCAAATCGCACACCCATTCTATTCGATATTCGGAATTGCGCAATAACATTGTTTGTATGCTTTGCTGCTGTGCTACTATCGTAGTAGATTTCGCGATTGCAGCATGTATTGCTGCTTCATAAAATGCATGATGTGCATGACACTACTACTTCACCCAATTTCAAAGGAGGTGCTTGTCAGTGTATGAAGATGTCCTCAGGCAAGGAATCGGATGGACTTTGGCCCATTTGAAAAAGTTATATATACTTTAAAACCCCGATACGATGATCACCATCTGAGGCAAGTGGCAATCCGGTGTGGCCAAAAAAAAAAGACACTTTGGATTTTAGGCAATCCAGGCTTGGCCGTCCTCACCAAAAACACAACTTGTAAAAAAAATCATTCATACTAAAGTATGTCTTTTCATCTGATAAAAATCTTGATCTGCTGTATGCAGAGGCTATTTTTGACAGTATCGTGATCACGAACCTCCTGTGATCAAGGGCAAAGCTAGTACTACAGCTTACCTCCCCTCCTTTTAACACTTTTTCGTCTCCCCACCACATTCAGCTGGCTTCAAGCAATTCTTTATTCTTTTATTCTCTTGTTCTTATCCAACGCATCATTCTTTCTCTCGGAAAGATAGGTGTAGTCGACTAAACTCCATCCATAACGTAACCTTTTTGCTTTTTTTTTTAAAATTTTTTGCTCTGGACCATATCGAGGGAAAGCCTTGGTGCCACCAAATAAGAACCCAAAATTTTTTGTCGTCATTGGTTAGTTATCCGCGATTCAAGTGCCTACTTGTACCATTGTACACTGATTTCAGTACTTATATCCTCTTTCACTTACAAGGAGACGGACAAGAATTAATTATTATCACAGAAAGTCTCCCAAGGTTTCTAGCTTTGAAATTTCATGTGCGATCCCCCGAGAAGTGGGTCAAATGACGATGCAGGCACGCCAACTCAATGCGGCATTTTGAATTGGGAAAACGAGGAGGATTTGGACGTTGCGGTTATTGAATCGACATTGATTGTAGAGGAGATTGATCAACAAAGACGCCGCCTGGTAAGGAAGGCATTATCGGTAAGTTCGCAAGCTGTAATTTCAGGGGAAACTTTTGTCGGAGAGCATCTGCCCTGAAACACATCCACTTAAATTGTCAGGTTTTCAACATTATCATTGAAGACAACCACCAAATCCGATCTTTGGTTCGCTACATTGACGATTTCGATGAGTTTGATCAACGGGTAAGAATAAACATCACCTAGATACTCTGATATCCATGCGACTCATCTTCCCGCTTGCGTTACGACCTTAGGTTCGCCAACATTACCGGAAAACTCGATGTCGTTTACCCTCACTCAACGACCCATTAGTAGCGTTCAAGTCGTTTTCAAGACTCAGTATACGCAATCTATTTGCACAATTGAAATCCCAAAAAAGCAATTCCGAAAAAATCGAAAGTTATATGCGACGCTGTGTATTAGATCCCACCATCAGTAAATCTTCACTGTTCCGAGACTTTCTTACAGTTCAAAGAGAAGAAGACTCCGCTGCTGCAAAAGAGGTTGTTCAGCGATTTGTGAATATGCAAGCTACCATCTCAAATGAACAACAACAGCAAACACGCCATGCCAATAGCGTTTCTTCCGAAGATGCTCAGGTGCCTGATGCACGATCGGTGGTAAGTTTAATTAAGTCAGGTGCCCGCTTTTGTTATGAATGTCAAAGTCACACCTTAAACAAACTTGCAGGCTTCCACATCCAATGCAAACAGGTCAAGCTATAACTCCAAGTCACCAGTTGATGAAAATTTTAGAAAGGCAGCTTCTAGTTTGAGCACTCTTTCCGAAAACCCAGGCATCTCTTTGCGAGAACTTGCTAGACGGCAACAGCGCATTCCAATGCAAAACCAGGCTCACACAAAGACAGCTACATCTATACAAGATTTCCAATTCATCAAGGTGCTTGGTAAAGGCTGTATGGGCAAGGTTAGTTTTTGGTGTTATGTAACTAGTGCTCGTCATTGAAAAAATATCTCGAACAATGCCTAAGTCGTTTTTCCGTTTTTGCCATAGGTGATTCTCGTTCGAGAAAGAAGAAACGGGAAGCTTCTTGCATTGAAAGCCATTAGCAAGGAATGGACCGTTATGCAGAGGGAAATTGAGCATACAAAATCAGAAAGAGATATCCTGGCTACTATTGCAGAAATCTCTCATCCGTTTTTAATCAAGTTACATCATTCATTTCAAGACGTGGATCAACTCTTCCTGGTATTGGACTTTTATGTTGGTGGCGACATAGCGACACAATTAGCAAAGCACTACCACTTTGACGCTGAACGAAGTCGTTTGTACATTGCTGAAATCTTACTCGGTCTCCAAGAACTCCATCGACTTGGCGTTTTGTACAGAGATCTCAAACCGGAGAACATCCTCATTGCTGCGGATGGCCACATCGTTCTGACAGATTTTGGTCTATCGAAGCAATTTCCCACATCTATCCTAGGCGATGAACAAAGGACCAATACTTTTTGTGGAACAGCTGAATACCTTGCTCCTGAGATCTTGCGTGGTGAACCGTATTCATTTGAAGTTGACTTTTGGAGTATGGGAACCCTACTATATGAATTTTTAACTGGCATTACGCCGTTTTGGGCAGAAACCCATACGGAAATGTATCGCCGGGTATTGGAAGATACTCTCGTTTTTCCCGAAGACTTTGACCCCGTTACCGCTGATTTCATTGATGGCCTTTTGCAAAGAGACCCGGCTCTGCGACTGGGAGCAGGACCAAACGGACCAATGGAAATATGCTCTCATGCCTATTTTGATGACCTTGACTGGGATGATGTGTACAATAAGCGCATTATACCACCATATATTCCTAATCTCAAGTCGGATATGGACTTTTCAAACTTTGATGATACTTTCTTACAAATGGTTCCCCGCATTAGTAACCCTCCTGGGAAGATCGTCTTGACATCTGACATCCAAGATATATTCGAAGGATACTCATATACTGAATCAGTTCTGGAGTCTGATAGATTAACCATCACTTCCGATAGTGAAGAGCTTAACAGCGGAGAGTACAATAGATACGAACGACGGTCAATCGAGGAACCTGCAGACAACTATCAATTCGATGCAGTTGATACCGATAGTGCTATTTCTGGCAAGCATACCTCGCATGGTGTCTGGAGCAACGAAATGGCCGATCATACAATGCCGACCATAGACTCCAGTGACGACGAACTGCAGCACTATGACTCGGAGTCCCATGCACCTGCAAAGAAGCGGGCAAACGAATCATCTTCAAATGAATTGCGTTCCATGGGCACTCAGCAGACAAGAGTTTATCCAGACGATGGCAGCAATAGCAGTATTGGTGGATATTCGGATCAGGAGCGAAAACGTTCTACAAAGAGGCGCAATACTGTTGACGTAGAGCCCACCCCAACTGAAGCGGTTGAGACGCAAGGATTTTCAGTTCCAACTTTGGCCAGTACGCAAGGGACGAGTGTGTTCTCGTCGGTTCACAAGATAGACAAAACTGAGAATCACAGCTGCGCTATTGATCGTCAGACACCCCACGTCGACACAACGACAACATACCCTGGGCCAATTGCTGAATCGAGTGACGACGAAAGCATGGAGGACTCACCACAGAGTGCCAGAAGCGAGCCTTCCAACTTAGAAACAATGGCTGCCATTGTACCTGACTTCGACAGCGAAAAGAATCTAGATCTGGAACTTCCAATCTACAAAGTCATCGATATACATGCGAAATCCAACCCTCATAATACCCCTGCTTCAACGCCACCAAGTTCCAACATTCGCTTTTCATCTATCTCAGCTACTTTCCCTGTATTCAGAAGGAAAAGCAAAAAACTGCCTGGATACCAATGAGTTCATCAGATCAGATAAACTTCAAAACTATCTTTCATTTCAGTCGTACTTTCATTTTGTGCTTGCACAAAATGCGACTTGTATATTTCTATGTCCAAATTCGATAAGCATATATGTTCTCCGTTACCTTTCAACCTCATGCATAAGGTGATTTCTTGATTTTGTTGTTTAATACCTTCATTACTGTACTCTGCTACGTCTTTTTCCCATCTTCAAGCCCACCAACATGCTACACACAATTCCTTTCCTTACTAATTATTCCGCTAATCATGCAAATCTAGCGGTTAATCATCATCATTCGTTTTTACCCTGACTCACTCTTTTACTCCCTTCAGAAAATATCTGAATTACCTCTTTTTATTATTTAAAAATAAATATACACGATATACATTATAAGGGGGTATCCAATCAATGACACGATTTAAACTCAATTGACATTTGTTGGAGACGGCCGAATCTTTCCATCAATTCCACTTCCTCCAAATGCTTGATGAAGTTCTGCTTGATCTTCAAGGTGTTTCCATAAATCATCTTGCTCACCATGTTCAGTTCTTGTTACCAGCAGTTTGAGTGCAGCTTGGGCGTCGCCCTTGGTATATTCCCATAACCATGCAATGTAAGGGCCCTGGATATTATGTTCGTAGCATTTCCGCACAATTTTTAAAAAATCTTCATATGGCAGCTTATCATACATTGAGAATAATGCCATTTGTGAAGAATATATGTTTTTCGACATTATCTCAGCGATAGCTGTCACTGTGTGATCATGGTCGGCCCCTTGTTGAGGATTTCCACTTTCAGCCTTCACAAGTATTGATTCAAGTTTCGTAGTATCCTTGTGATTAGACTTGGACTTTTTGGTCGAGCATCCACCACCAGTAAAGCATCCAGTACATGTTTGGCAACTCATTATGTTGAATCGAGAGTTTAGATGCTGAAAGACAGGAATGAAACGATTGCAAAAATTTTCACTCAGTCTGAAAGTTTTTGACCCAGACAGAAGAAATGATTGACAGTATTATACAAAGGCACACACAATCAAGCAAGCATCCACAGTCCCTCATATAGCACCAATGATGCGTTGAACATAAAATTATTAGCTTGTATTGAGTAGATGAACACATGAAATGCTATTCATTCAATTATATAAAAGAAAGTACAAAAAACATGATTGCTTTCAAAGGTGAGTGTAATTATTGGATAGTGAAGTCAGAAAGCTTGCTGAGCACAGATGGGGTATACTGGTAAACTGTCATTATGGCGAGCGATAATATGACGAGAACAATGCTGTCTGTTAAAGTAGATGAATAACATTAATAAACCTTTGCACAGTGAAATGAACCCAGACAATGTAAGACGTACTGAACAAAGCCTTCTCCCATGGCTCAAGCATATAGAGTGCTGTCTGGAGCTCATATTGATAGATTTTGGTTGAAATGTATTTCGAGAGTTGGCTCATTATGAAATTGTGTTAGATTGCAAGAAGGAAGATGCGACTCGACCGTTTCACTTATTTCTAAAATGTGTTTTACCCTAACCCTTTCTCGATTTTCTGCTGGTGCATCCGTTGTCGGCAAAATTGAACGAAAGACATTCTCGTTTTATTAGGTTTTCCGATTGGCAGCCCTTCTACAATAAAGCTAACTGGTTGGCCTTATTCGCTTTTTCTTACAGTTCCTTTGAGAGACTATTTATTGGCACAATGTATAGTGGTTCACATATAGAGCTTGACACCAAAGCGTTTTCGATTTGCAAATAATTCTCAGTAAGCAAGCGAAAAGGGCCGCAAATGACTCTATCAAGCACAGAACATTTAAAAGTCACCTCAACTGGGAGGAATATTTTCTAGACGTTTTGGTGTACCTATTGTAGGTCTATCGTTCATCGTCGCAAAATTTGGTCCAAGGTATTAGACAGTTCTGGGTGGCACAGCCAAGTAAAAAAGACAAAAATTGCCTCCATTCGCATTAATGACCTTGGTGCCATAATGCAATTATATACCCTGCCACAAGATTTACTCATAGACATATTGAAACTTTTGTCCTGGACTGACAAATACCAAGTCTCACTGGTAAACCGTGAGCTATATTATCGCACAATACCTATATTATATGAGCACATCAACATATTCTCAAACCTAAACAAGCTGCCATGCCTGCTGAACAGATTATCTGAAACTATAATAGATCCTGGCCGGTCGAATCATGATGATAAGACAACATATGGGATATATGTCAAAAACATTTATGCAAGTGGTTATATTTCGCCAGTCGATGTTCTGGTAATGGTCAAGCAATGTCCTAATCTCACTACATTCAAGACAGGGGTTGACGGGCTCAATCCCAATTATGAAATTGATTCTGACTGGTTGGCGAAAATATACAAATGCTGCCCATATCTGACGCATTTAAGTCTGAAAGGGGGGAAGCTATCGTTCAACTTGTTTACTGAGCGTACCTTTGGATTATGTGAACAACTTGTCTCGCTTAACTTGCTATCTGCGAGGTACATGAAAACCCCCTATCTTTCAACATTATTACGGTTTCCCAAGTTGCGAGAACTCACCATAGGCATAGAATACCCAGGCGAGGATCTTCTATCGCTACGTAACTTACTGTCTACATCTTCCATAACACTCACAACTTTGGCCATTCGCTGGTATGTGCCCGATCCATACCCTGAGGACCTTACACCGTTGCTGTTAAATTGCCCCAACCTGGAACGACTCGCTTTGCAATGGTTCGGAGCGTCTCCGAACATTAACAGTATTCCTTCCAGCGTGACCGATATCCAACTCCTAGGGGGAGCAATCACTGACTGCAGACAAATAATAGACGCCTTACAGCATACTTCATCTCTCAAACGGTTGTCAATCTCGAAACTTCCATGCTCTATAGAGGAATTGGAGTCTATATTGCGTGTGAATCGGCATACCTTGGAGGCACTCACGTTTCACGACAATTCGAAGTTAAGCCTTACCGAATCTAATCTCGAGGTTTGTAAGAACCTCAAATGCTTAGAACTCCAGCATTTCGATCGAGAGAAAGGCGGCGGTAAGGTAGGAAGAATAATAAATAAGCTATTTCGGGACCAACTGGAGACCTTGGTAGGCGCATATGACGAGCCTTGCTTTTGGGATTCTCAATGGACAAACGTCAAATACCTAAAGGTCAGCATGAAGCCAAGACATACTACAACTAAGGCTGGTATTCAGAGATTAACCACCGCCTTTCCGAATGTGGAATATATGGAAATACATTATCATGACAGAGGAAACATTACCGCTGACGAGTGGAGACACACGTTCTCTCAATTTCATGGACTTAAAGGGATATATCTGCAAAACGCGGAGGGGAATTACGAAAGTACGTTCTACAACAGTCAATACTACACAAGTTTGAAAGGAGCATATACTGAATGGCACGACAATGCTGCAAATACCGTCAATGCACATTTTTGTTATCCGACATGCTGGCTACTTGATTATCACAACCTACAGTAGTAGCATACCAATCGCTTTACATGTCCCTTCTCTCATAATATATATAATAATTAGAAACCATCAAAGACTGACTAGTAAACATCACGGTATTATGACCAGCCTCATAATCACAGCATTTAGGAACCTGCTGACTCTTCATTGTTGCACTATGCAGCAGGCTATGACTCTCCCCAAGGGGGTCCTCTTTATGTTTCTCCTGATGACCTTTGTTCATGCCTTATCTCTAGTGATCTCGTTATGAATTTGACAGAACAGCCTACGGAGATTCTGATTCACATCTTGTCTCATCTAACATGGTTCGACATTGTTGCTTGCTCATATGTCAATAAGCAGTGGCACTCACTTGCTTGCGCAGAATACTTGTATAAAGATCTATACTTCACATCGTCTCGCAATATGGACGCGTGCTTGACTGTCTTCAACGAAACTGCCCTGAAGAGGAATTATCCCAGTCGACAAAGCGAGTATTCCTATAACAATTACGGTCACTTTGTGCGAGGCATTCATTTGGCACAGACTATGGATATTGTGGATTACAACATATTACTGGACTTACTGAAGCATTTTCCCTTTGTTCAAAATATAAAAATCGGTAACCATGGTCTGACTGATGAACATCTTGCCTGTATTCGACAGACATGCCCCAATCTACGGAGGGTGGATACTTCAGGCTGTGGATTGGTGACATGGAAAGGTCTCCTAGATCAGCAATGTTGTGATCAGCGCCTTGCTTTGGAATCTTTAACAACTGGATTGTGCTTCGAGTTCTGGTCCACCCCGCCACTTAGTATTGCTCCAGGCATACATTTTCCTTTCCTTAACGAAATCAAGACTCATGTCACCAATATAAATCAGTTCCAGCATGCTCGACAGCTACTTCTTATGTGCAAGGAAACATTGGAAAGCGTCGGAATCTATTGGTTTTATCAGCCAAGCATAGGAGCAGAATTAACTCTCATGAGTAACACATTGCAAGCTTTATCCAATCTGAAGAAGTTAACTCTCATAGGCTGTAGTGGCCATGTGGTTGAACATTTTGGGCCACATCTTACCGAACTAGAGCTGCGTGGAAGGTGTACAGACGTCACAATCAACGCGTTTTCCAAAGTTAAGAATTTACGGCGATTGTCATTGAGTTACACTGGGATTCCAGCCCACAATGTTCAAAGCGTCTTGATAGCATGTGGAGAGAGACTGGAAAGTCTTTATTATAATGAGTCATCTCAATCGGCACTAGACAAGGAAACACTTCAACACTGTTCTAGACTCAAGTATATTCACACATCCTTAAGGGAGAGTACCAAATTTTTAGATACTATATCACAACTTTATTCAACTGGACTGGAGCATATAGTAGACACTTCGCAACTGACAAATTCTCTTGCTGATAATGGCATGCCTGAGGAATGTGTTTGGCCACGCCTTCTATCCACAACATGGAAATCTGTCAAGTCAATTCATATTATCCGCGCCGCAGTTACCATCGACCAACTACTTTATTTTCCCATGGCCTTCCCTAACGTTGAATACATATCTTTAGTTTTGAAGGACACTGAAGGCCCCATGTTGGAAAAGGTTAAGCTATTCTTACGTCATGCTCATCAACTCAAAAGACTTCAACTTGGTGCTGAAAATGGAAAGGAATGTCTCGGCGAAGATCTCAATATAGCTAGAAAACTACACCGACTGTTTGTTACATATAGATACTGGAAAGAACATCGAAGCAAAGAATGCTATCTTTATTGATGCAGTGATGTTGAAAGAGTGGTTGGATAATCAGTAGAAATGTATGATGCGATGCATCTCTGTAAAGAAAGTTTTTTTTTAATTGATTTTTATTTTTTATTTCATCTTTAAAAAAAAAAGTCTTGTCGAATACGAACTACAACTTGAACCTGTTGATATCGATAGTATTATACAATAAGTCGGATGACTTCACTTAAAAACAATTACTTCAATCACATATGCGAGATGAAATGCCAATGTCACAGGTTCAAACAAGACGGCTGAAAAAATGCCCAACTTAAACAATTATTCCATGCCTTCTATTTTCACATGTAGGAAAGGCTTCTGACATCTGTTTCTCGCATGATCAGGTCATGGTGATTCTTATTTATCTGAGAGGTGAGGATTTTATATTGGCTATGACGGCAATTGACAAGCTGTCGACTACACGAGCAGTTATGCTCTTAATTGGACACATTTTACGTTCGGTTGGCCAGACTCGGTGGCCCAAAATTCACGAAACTCCGACAGACATCGGCCTTGATATGGGCTCACTATGGGTGAGCAGATGAACTTCCTTTTACCCCTCTCCAAGGTAGGCATCCATATAAGAGCAATGAGATAACATTCCACAACCGATAGATGTATCTATTCGGGACTGGATGTATATAATGAAAGAAGGATGGATTGTTAACTTTGCTTTGATTTTCTTTCTTCCAGAAATGAAGGTAATTTTCAAGAATGTCAATTGAGAATGTTTTTCTCATAATAGCAGAATTGCCAGACTGTATGCGTTCAGATACATAGCAATGGACTGAAGTGAGAAGGGAATGTTACAACATTAGCGTTTCGCGAGATCTACACCGGCTCAAAAAAGGCAACCTTCAATTCGACACATTGGCAAATTTAGCAGGATCGGTTTCCGTTCTTTTACTGTGCGTTGTCTATATTGATCATTAACGTCACACCTCACGACAATAAGCACCATTGCAACCAGAATCAATATCGAAATGGCGGAACGCGCATGGCCTGGCATATCGAGCTTTCTCCTCACTGCTTCCTTATGCAAGCATAACAAAAACGTGTACTCATTAATGTTTTATCTCATTCCACTTTCATTAGGACATTTACAAGGACGACGAGCTCATCATTCCCCAAGGTGTTGAAGTCACCATCAAGTCTCGCATTGTCACCGTCAAGGGACCCCGCGGTGAACTCACCAAGAACTTGCGTCATCTTAACATGGAGATCAAGGCCGTTGGTGAGGACAAGCTCAAGTTCGTTGTCTACCACGGTAACCGCAAGCACGTTGCTTGCATCCGTACCGTCCGATCCATTGTCAACAACATGATCACCGGTGTCACCAAGGGTTTCGAATACAAGATGCGTTACGTATATGCCCATTTTCCCATCAACGTTATTATCAACGATAACGGTAAGGAAGTTGAGATCCGTAACTTCTTGGGACAAAAGGTCACTTTCCGTGTCAAGATGTTGGAAGGTTGCACCGTCGAGAGCTCCTCTGCCCAGAAGGATGAGTTGATCATCACTGGTAACGATCTCGATGCCGTCTCCCAGTCCGGTAAGTTAAATTTTGATATCACCATGATCAGTATGTTGCAATTCTTTACTAAACCTTACGTTCTGTTTCCAGCTGCCAGCATCCAACAAGCTACCGCTGTTAAGAACAAGGATATCCGTAAGGTAAGACATCACCTTTTTTTTGGGTTTGTGAAGGTGGCACTCGTCAGGTGACTAATATTTAATCTAATTTCCACCAGTTCTTGGACGGTATCTACGTCTCTGAGCGCAATGTCATCGAGACTGCTTAAACATGTAGACTGTTTGCGCCCTTGCGTTCTTTCACTCCAAAAAAAGTAAAATAATAAACTGAGCTTGATTTAGCCAAAGTCCTCATGACATCAGCAAGGCTATTCTGTATGGAGCCGTTGGCTGCAACATGTGTACAGACCAACTGGTTATACAGATAAGCTTATCGTCCAAAGCCTAATTTCAACTGGGGTAAGCGAAGAAAAAGGAGAAGGTGACTTTGACAGGACCAGCACAAATTGGGATAAGAGAAATTGGTGGTTGACATCATTGCTCTCATGGGAGAGGTCAGTCGCCTCAAAACGTGCTTCTAACGATCAAATGCACAAACAGAGATACCTTGATCTACAATTGTGTGTAAATTTCGTTGTTACAAGCCATTAATTGCAAGGAGCATATTTAGATAAGCAGTGCCAAAAGGTCAAAACACGGTGCAGAGGAGATGTTACTCCTTTGGTTGCAATTTGAAGCTGAGCCAAAATTCAGGGATTGTGCCACATAATCTTGGATGTTTAATTTATTGCGCTCTATTAGTGAGGACCGGCATGAGGTATTTTTTCCATTTTCTCACCCGAGGGTAACAACGCATGTGGATAGACTATTACAATTTAATTATATTATCATTTAGATAAGTGGACCCATGGCTTAAAAAGTGCAAGAACAACATCCCAGACGATCGCATCGTATCGCATCGTATCAATTTAAATAAAAATCAAAGTGCCTAGGGCAGGAAGGCTGACTGCCAATGTATTTTCTGCGCTGGCTTGGGAGCAGGGTTTGAGCTGAAAAAGATTTTGTGAGCGTAATTGGCTATTGGGCAGTCGGAAGTTGAATGCCTGCGGTCATTTCGCTAGTGGCCTGACAGCTGCGTAGGGTGAGTGAGCTTAGAGTGAATATTTTTTTTATCTCTAAGGGAAGACCCGTCACCCCAAATTAACCACATTATTTTTTTTAAGAGGAACCTACATTTTACCTTGTCTCTCAATTACTCCCCTCTCTCTCTCTCTCTTCCTTCCACCCTCCTCCTCTTCTATACTTCGCACACATGGCTGTTGCACATGCAACATATTCCCCTCCATCCACATGGAGTTCGTCTGACAGACACCATGTAGCGGTCGACAAAGACATCGTTAAATCAAATCAGCCCACTCCCGCCTCCAGTATGTCTAGTCGTTCAAGTACCCGATCTTCCGAATACATCAGTGGAAACGAGAGCTATCGATCAAAACAAGATGCCAAGTCCAGTAAGCTGAACATTGGAATGGTTGGCAAAAAATTGTTTCAACACTCTGCCAAGCCTACATCGGATTTGTCTCCAAATGGATATTCCTTACCGAAAGTGAAAGCAAGAAGCCCCGCCAGCTCAGTCAAAAGTTCCAATACCACCAGCCTCCTCAAAAAATATGGAACATGTGACAAACGATCCTGCATCGGTCGCGGAGCCACTGCAGTCGTTCGACTTGTACACAAGATGGATCGCAAAGATAGTTCCGACAAGCTTTATGCTGTTAAGGAATTCCGAAAAAGAAGAAAGAATGAAACTGAAAAAGAATACATGAAGAAACTGACCGGCGAGTTTTGCATCAGTTCCACGTTTCAACACCACAATGTCGTCCAGACCATTGATCTCGTTTTGGACGACCAGCAGCGATATTGTACCGTTATGGAATATGTAAGTGTCCCGTCTGGAACAACGCGCCATGTTCTAGAGTCCAAATCGTGACCTTTTCGATTTGTTTTCAGTGCCCTGGTGGAGACCTGTATTCTGCTATCAAGGCGCAAAACATGGACCTTACCACCAAGGAATGCTGCTTCAAGCAAATGATCAACGGCGTTGCCTACTTGCATTCCATGGGTGTCGCTCACAGAGATTTAAAACCTGAAAATCTCTTGCTGGATGCCACTGGCTGTCTCAAGATTTGTGATTTTGGCGTATCAGATGTCTTCCGCATGTGCTGGGAGCGCAAGCCTCATCTTTCTTCCGGCGTTACTGGCTCTGAGCCTTACATTGCTCCCGAAGTGTTTGCTCAAAAAGAGTACGATGCCACCAAAGTGGACGTCTGGTCCTGCGCTATTGTCTTCCATTGTATGCTTTTCGACGGTATTCCTTGGCGCATTGCCAAGAAAGACGAGACCAACTACCATTTATTCCTTAAAACTCGTGAAAACCAATCCTACGATACATTCAAGACATTGGCTCCAGAATGCAAGTCCCTACTGTACCGTATGCTGGACATCAACCCTAGCACCCGTATCTCTATGGCAGAAATTCTGGAAGATCCTTATTTTAAATCAATCCAAACATGCCGAAATGGCTTTGACAACTTGCACCAGGAACATCGCCATGTCAGCCCCTCCTGCATTTCGTCTACTGCACATAGAAAGTAGATAATCCCCCTCCATTATACCCCTCCAGTTCAACTGAGACAATCAATCTCTCCTTTGTTAATCACCCAAGATCTTTTATGCTTTTTGTTCCATTCCTTCTCTTTCTATGTACATAATTAGCTTTTACATTTTCGTTTCCTACACTATGCTGGTTCATAATAAGAATTTTTTGCATTATCCCGTTATCAAAAATTTCTCCTGTGTATAAAATAACCCTTTTGAAACATGTAAGAAAGTTGCCAATAAGCTGCATGCTGTGCCTCCACGTTTTTAGGAATGTGCCAACGTTAGAAAAAAATGCAGGCAACACATGGTGGCGTTTTGATGTTTATCCTGTGGCAAGGGGTAATTTGTTATCCAAGGTAGTCGAATTCTCCTAGTTGACTGTCACCAGCATAATCATCATCAGCGTAGTATGGAAGTGGATCCGCGATTGTGATTGCCTCAAATTGATGAGAGGTTGGATGATGGTCTGAAAACCGATCAGGGGGTCCGTAGGTCACGTGAAAAGGAGAGTTAGAATGAAAAGGTTGCGCCTGACATCTCGCAAGCTGATGGGACGACGACCGGCTTACCGTTTGTAAAAGTGCCGTTACTATGGCATTTCTCGCACAAATCGACTTCTTCGCTAACATCGCATTCCATGCACTTGTATCGAACCCCAACTATCGGTTCATCACCGCATGAATCGCACTACAAAAGCGAAACCATATGCTTCATGAGTATGTTTTTGACACCTACTCATTTACAATAACAACATTGGGCTTACCGCGTATCCATAATGAATGGCTTCACCTTTTTCATTGACGGTGGGCTGCGTGAACCCACCTTGTGCAGTGTTTGAATATGCAAGAGATCCCACCATAGACGAACCGTCGAAATCATTATCGGTCATCATAACAGACGGCGTGGGATTCGCAGTGATGTAACGAGCCCCAGAAACCCTAACACTTCCGACCTCACCAGGAATGTGTACATTATAGCTTGTTCCTGAAGTTCTGATCGGCGAATCTGTCTCGAGCTTAACCTTTGGTCTAGGCTTTTTGAAATCGGATCCAGACTTGGACTTGATATTAGGTCTTTGCGTTTTAGGCAAACTAGAAGGCTGTAGACATGTATGGTTGGTTAATGAGCAACACTTTAATACTGCTGACTCAGGGAAACTAAATCTTACCGGTATTGTGATGCGCCCTGGAACTGGTAAGCCGTTCTTGGCCAATTTTATAAAATACTTTTGTACACGACTAGCTACTTGACGTGGCGTTCTTGTCCCGAGTGCTGCCGATATTTTGTTGAATCGCTGTGCCTGCACAGGTTCGTCTGGAAATATTTGCAACAACTCCTCTAAGCGCTTCTGTTCATCGTCCGACCAAGGTAGATTATGTGTCACATGTTTCGATTCATCATCACCACTGTCTCCTGCTGTAGTTGATGCTCTATAGAAAACGCGACAGTATGCTCGTCAGATTATCCTTCCGGTAGTACATCTAAACCTTGTTCTCACAGTTCACTTACCGACTGCTGGATTCCGGAGACCCAGTCCTTCGTTTACTATGGTCGAGAGATGACTCCGCAAGCCATGATGCTCTTGCCAATAGTGATTTTGGTGTTAGCTCATCGTTAAGCTGATTAGACGTTGTGGATGCTGCTGGTGATGGCGGATCTTGCAGATGGCGCATTGACAAACCTACAGCTGACGCCCGCCGCTTGCCTATACCCTTCCCTTTGTGACCTTTGAGCAAAGGCTCATCATCCGAATCCTTGTCAGATAAATCTGATACCGAGGTTGCTCGCGATTGTGTTGTTCCAGCAGATCCCATCGCGCGAGCTGCCTTCTCTATTTCCAATGTTATCTTTTGGTGAGACGAATTTGGGGTAGGTGAGTTCCGTACATTTGGCGAAGGCATATCCAAAATGTTCTAAAAAAAACACAGCGGGTAGTCATCAGTACCTATCTCATTATAAATATTCAATTGTGACAGATACCTTAAATAGAGCCTTCCTTTCATGAGGCGATATACGCGCTGATGAACCAGCCAGATTTGCTTAAATTTTGTTAGTAGCTGGATTGACATTCGGCGCTATACAAATGATCACGAGCATTACCAAGTTGACGAGCAACTCGTCCTTCAGGTGGAACTTGGAAACGACTCCAATCCACCTCTTGAACGCACACCACTTTTTGTAGAGGAGGTATATCCAGTTTAACCTAAGTAAGCCGACTTCGTCAGATCAAAATCCTCCATCGCGGTTTCAATTCCTTGCCTGACATACCTTTCTTTTCAACTTATTTACAAATTCAAATGGCTCTGAGATAGCCTTTTCTTTCATTTCTATTAATGCCTTCACGTCTTTTTTAGCTTGCTTCAATTGATAGTGAAGAACATTCACCGCCTTTAACATAGCTTGATAACTGGAGTCCAATATCAACAAGTACGTCGTTAGTTGAGGGGAATTGGACAGTCAACCTACAAATATAACGAATCGGTTCCCTACTCTTCATTCTCGTCTAAAATTCTCTGCTCCTCCGGGGGAATTGATTGATTGATGCTCTGCTTGATCAAATCATATTTGTCCGAACAATTGGCGCCATTTATCTCGGAAGGCGAGAGCTCAATAGCTGGGTTATTTGGTGTAACCACTGAGCTATCTAACGACGCTGATTCTTGTAATTGAGATTCCTCACTCGGTTCCGTTGACATGATTCGTTGCTACAAGACATCAAGTTCGGGCGAGAATAAAATGAAAGAAACCAAAGATCGAGGTGCCGGCTTGAGCTTGCAGGAGTTTTTGACAAAACAAGTCACAATTTCCCAACTGAAAAGTCACTCTGGCACTCAAAAGGTCGGTGGCAGCTAGCGAGTAAGATGTTTGCTTTGATATTCCAAAAGGAAGCAACCAATTTCATACTGCTGCCGCTAAAGACAATATGCCTCAATGTCTTTGTCACCACTTCCCTTTCACAGCGAAATTTTCCTTAGGTAGGTAATTACCGCCTGTGTGATTGGCCACTTTTATGACCTACGCAATCGATTTTCTACCGGTTACAGCACTTGACACACAGCCTGCACTGCTCAGTGATCTAGTCATATAACAAAATTTCAGTTCAATGCTATTAATCTAATGCCTGCTATAATATTTCTTGTCGAACGTATGGTCATCGTACCTGGGCCCTGTTTACCCCATCCAAATAAAAGTCATTTGATCACACCATAACAGAATTGTCATTTATTACGTGTCGATATTTACATTGGTTGGAATACTAAGTAAGACGGATAGTGGAATGTACATTATATAAAGGGAAGGTGCCAGCGTATAAAAACGAGGAAGGGTAAATTTTGAGAAGCATTTTGCCAAAAGACGATGGTATACGGAAGTTGAGGTGCCGCATCACTTTTTTTCTTTTAATAACACTGTCGAGGCCGGTAGGGACAGTCGCGCTTAGAATGTCCAGTTCCATGACAAAACGAGCAATGAAGACCTTTTCCGGAGTAACTCACTAGTTCGTAAAACGGTTTAAGCATAGCTATAGTGGTGGTAATTTTGAAGGGCCGTATTAGCGAATAGTATTTCTGAAGGGTGGAGGAATCAGAAAAATTATAATGAAAAATGTAAAGAGACAAAAGTCTACTGACATTCTCGTCCCTTTTTATACGCATCGATTTTCCCATATTTGAGGTATCACAGACCCTTGGGGTATCAAGTAACCAAACAATTTCCCCACTTAGCTTTCGCACGACTTCGGCAAGGCATGTGGAAGTTGTAAATGTATTGTCTAAAGTAATTTTCCAGTACAGTCAAAGGGATGACCTAAGATTTTGTTCATGCCTTTCTCCATCCTTCCATATTACGCATAAGCTGGTCACGCGCAAAGCTGGGCTTGCAAATGTGGGCATTGTCACAAAGTGTGTGTGTTCGAACGGGTGAATGTTTGTGGGACAAAATTTTGGTGTGGGGAAAGGAAGAAACAAGGAAGAAACTCAAGGCCGTACAAACAGTCCGTCTAAAGCAGAATCATTTCGTTTGCCATTCTGTCATTCAAAACTTGTACACAAGAGGTCACTGGTTCACACACATCTTATAACATTTATATTATGCCTTTACGGTAAATATCAGTGTATAAAAAAAGGTATCGACTGAAACTGCTGCGAAATCCAGCCACCGAGTTTGGTCAGGCCTGATTTGGATGGGATGGCCTTTACTTCACCGTCGCCATTTAATTTTTGTTTTTTATGGACTGGCTTGTGGTGTTCTTTGACAAACAAAGACTCGTCATACAATGTACCAGTGCTCCAGCTCAGCCCCATAAATCGTTATGAATTGTTGAAGACTGCCTGCAAGAGTAGCTGTCCTGTAAGATTAGATGAATCGGCAGAACCAAGTAATGGATTTCTCAGGGTCATATGCCCCACTGTAAACTGTATGGCGTTGGGGACAATGCTAAGGTTTCAATTGTAGTACGTGAAAAGGAGGGACAAAGCTACTTGGCTAATGCTAAATGAAGAGTACGATGCTGCGAAGCTAAGTAAATCATTAATGTATTTAGTTGCAGTCATGCATGCAAAAGCAAACGGTCAGATTTCCAACATGGTAAAGACAATTGCTCCTTGCACTGGGATGATGGATACTGAGCTTATGAAACGCTTGGCCAGCAGTAAGAGCCAGATGAACTATGCCAAAGCAAAGAATAGGCTGAAAGCATACCTAT
Organism: Umbelopsis ramanniana AG; assembly: GCF_025399195.1. Lineage (NCBI taxonomy): Eukaryota > Fungi > Mucoromycota > Umbelopsidomycetes > Umbelopsidales > Umbelopsidaceae > Umbelopsis > Umbelopsis ramanniana. Next base: position 80,006 of record NW_026252098.1, on the reverse strand, counting down.
GACCATTTATTATCGACATCATCTGAAAGCAACGAACCACTGTAGCTAATTGTGGCTATGGATTACCGGAAAGTTCTCTCACACCATCTTTTACTCTGTTAAGATAAGCTTAATTGCGACTATCATAAGAAATTGGCGTTTCGTGCTTGAACACGTCCTTGAAAATGTTTTGGACCGGGAATCAAAAATTTTGGGACATAGAGAAGCCTTAACGTCAAACGCGGAGGACTGCGTTTGAGACTCTCTTCGCTTGTCAATGTCGGCTTATACCATTTGCAAGGAGCTACTGCCGCCTCAAACAGTCGAACATGTAGAGAAAGCTCAGTTCACATCGCCGTACAGTAACAATCTGTTGGTGGCGAGGGGCACACTTCTGGAGATCTATGATTTTGTCGAGCGCATCGTCGAACCGGTTTCTGTCGAGCTCTCGCAGGAGATTGACGAGGCTGTTGATCAAGAACCGACGATCAAGGATCGGTTTGACCAAGATATGGAACAGGTTAGTGGACGAAGACATGGATGCTTTATTACGTTCAACATACAGTTAACTGGCGTTTAAAAGGAACTCGTGTACCCGAAAATACAACCAATAGCGTCTGATACCCTGAAGACCAGTCGAGTAGGCAGACTTGATCTGGTAGCGCAATATAAACTGAGTGGTACTGTAACGTCGATGGGTGTTGTACGTACTTCGTCAGAACGCGGTAAAGAAGGTTGTCACAGTCTATTGTTAGCTTTTAGCGATGCGAAGGTATGTTTGCCAGAATCCTAGAAATGCTTTCATATCAACATTGATTGACGCTTGAATTACAGATGTCACTATTGGAGTGGTCTCCGGCAACGCATTCAGTAACAACAGTATCTATTCACTATTATGAACGAGATGAATTCAAGGTAAGCAAATCACTGTTGTTGATTAAAAGTCCATTACAGTCAAAAATCCTATTCAAATATGGCATGCAGATACGAAATCCCTAACGATTTGAAAACTATAGAATGAATTTCTATCCAATTCGTATCCGCCCGAAGTACACATTGATCCTCAACAGCGATGTGCAGTTCTCAACTTTTATTCTGACAAAATGGCCATTTTGCCCTTTCGTCAATCAGAAAGCATTGGTGATGCAGTATCAGTCTCAAAAGACAGGAGCAAACGACTTGAAGATGACCAATCAAGGTACAGTGATTTTACACTTTTGCATCAATCTTGCTATGATACTGAAGCTTCAAGTCATTTTAGGTGGCCATACGCTCCGAGCTATGTAATAGACGTCTCAGAGATCGATTCTCGCATACGGAACGTTATCGACATGGTCTTTCTTCACGATTACTACGAGCCTACTTTGGCAATTTTGTATCAATCTAACCCGACTTGGACAGGGTAAGCTATGTGAGAGAAAGTAGTGTCATCATCTGCATCCACAATCTAACATGTATCTTAGCAAATTGAATGACACAAAAGATACGGTTTCGTTAGCGGTTGTCTCTCTCGACATCTCCTCTCGCGTTTATCCTATCATCTATTCTCTGGATAACTTACCCTACGACTGTACACGCCTATTCGCTGTTCCTAAACCAGCAGCTGGCTTGATGGTTTTGTCAGCCAACTCGCTCATATATGTCGCGCAAGGATCACCCGGCATTGGTATCGCCGTGAATGGATATGCCAAGTTGGTAACCAACTTTCCTGGAATGATTTTTGACGCCAAGACGATTGGCATGGAGTTGGAGCTTGAAGGTGCGCAATTTGTTCTACTGGGAGGCACAAGAATTTGTTTATTCTTAAGGGATGGCCAATGGATCACAGTGGAACTGCAACTGGATGGAAGCAAAGTTGTTGGGTTCAACATTGAACGGGTTGAAGAACCCACGGACAAAGCGGATAAGAATTCGCATATCGCGTGTATTCCCTCATGTGCCACACCTGTGAAGAACGGCTATTTTTTCTTAGGTAGTCGGGCTGCCGACTCATTGTTGGTTAAATGGGAATGGCCAAATGTACAAGCACAAAACAAGCTACGCAGGACTCGGCCAAAATTACCGTCCAGATCAAGCACTGGTGATCTAGCAGCAGGTATGAGAATCGTAGTATAATGCCAGTGGAGGAGGAGGTTTAACTAAACCTATATCTTTTTGATAGATCTCTATGGCTCCTCACTGGAAGATAGTGTAAATGGTGAAGTTACTGTTAATGGCGTGGTGGAGAGCGGATTCAAATTTAAAGTATGCGACAGACTGTTGAACTGTGGGCCAGTTGCGGATCTCACTTTCGGTGCTTTAATCCAAGCTCCAGATGAGGTATGTCATTGGACATTCACATGTCAAAAATGCTGTCTTTGTTCTAACGACGATCGCGATACTATAGCAAACCGAGGGAACGAATGCTGGCAAGCTCGATAATGACGATAACATAGAGATAGTGGCATGTTCCGGATATGGCAAGAATGGAAACGTATCTGTACTTCGAAGAAATATACATACAGCTGTGAACTTTTCATTTAATCAAGAAGACTGTCAGGCTCTATTTGCTATCAAATGTAGAAAAGAGCAATATTTTGAAGGATTGGAGTTGGAAGGCAACCAAGTAACAAGACATTCTCGAAGCGGAATGGGTGATATTCAAGGTGGAGAGCTATCCTCATATGATAAATTCCTTGTTATAAGCAAGTCAAAATCAACCATGGTGAGCGAGTGATAGCTTCGTACATACTACTCTCAGCCATAATAACCTGTATTTTTTTTTTTTAGGTATTTGGTGCTGGTGAAGACCTTCAAGAACTTGGACATTCTGGCTTTTATGTAAAGGGTCCAACTCTCGCTGCTGGCTCTGTCCTTAATGAGACGAGAATAGTTCAAGTTCATACAAGTGGCATACTATTGTTGAGTGCTGGTGAGTCAATAATTGCTACTGCTTGTTTGACCAGGACGCAGTTATGAACGATATCATGTATGTTAGATGCCAAGAAGAAGCAAGTCATTGGAATGGAACAAGGAAAGCGAATCACTTCCGCCTGTATCAATAGTCCATACGTTATACTGCTCTTGAACAACAAATCCATATTAGCTTATGAAGCTGATGTGAAGTCCAAAGATCTCAAATCAATCGCACTTCCCAAAGATGTGCAGGTTTGTATTATGCGATCTCAAAGCTGCCATATATATTTCGATCAATATTTTAACGAATTGTTTTGGTTCAGGATCTATCCATTGAAGCGTGCTCCGCCTTTTTAGATCAATCGCGTACCTTTGCTTCCGTCAAAGACCTTGACACAATCAAAGCGTCAAGAAAAGGCTCTAGACGAAAGAGAAAAAACAGCGTACAACTCGACAACTTTAACAAAAAGGCTAACCGATCACCATCTCCTGGTGGTGATGACATGGATGCCATTGATATGGACCTTTATGGTAACAACGCAGATGACATCGAAGAAGACAAGACCATGGCAGAGGTGAATAGTCGACCAATTGCAACGGTAGAAGAAGACAAGGATGACGACAGTATGGGTGAAGACGATGATTTGTACATAAGTGCACCACCACAAGTTGTAGCGCAGTCTGATGAACTTATTGATGAATCAAATGTCAGCAATCTTGGAGGACTTGGAGTAGACACAAAGTCTACCATGTGGTGCCAGGTCTACTGCACGGATGGTTGTTTAAAGGTATATGTCTTCTTAACTGTATGCAGTATCGATTGTGCTTGGGAATCTGATGGCTAATTCTTCTATTCATTCACAGATTTATTCTCTACCTACCTTCAAAGAGGTGTTTTCCTTTCCAAGGTTCGACCAATTGCCCAGTATATTAGCTGACAGTACATCTGTAGCCCCAAATCCACTTGCACAACCTTTGGAACTACCCAAACTCAGTGACAACTCATCAAACAAGATAAAATCTGTCATTTTGACTTCTATTGGAAAAGAGGTCAAATTCCCATATCTTGTGGTAAATATTCAAAACTTGTTGCACTATGTTGCGTATGAAAGTATAGTGCTGATAGGCGTTTTCCTAGGCTCAAACCATCACAAACGATATTGTAGTATATAATGCATATCAGTACAGTGCTGGTAATGATGTCAATTCTCACAATAATGCTGATGGAAAGCCAGTAAACTTGGTGGAGGATGACAGTAGGCTAGGAATCCGCTTTTCAAGAGTGGAACAAGACATTGTCTTCTCACACGCTGCGCAGCAAAAGGGACAGGAGGATGGTATCAATGGCACTAGCCTTGATATTAACAAAACGCAAGAGAATAGCAGTGAATCTCGTCTCGTTTTATTCGAAAACATCAGTGGTTATTCCGGCGTTTTTGTTACAGGAAAGAAACCTCTTTGGATTCTTTGCTCGAGTAAAAGCCCCATTCGTGTTCATCCTATGGCAACTAAAACTGCAATAGAAGCTTTCACACCATTCCATAATATCAACTTTCACCACAGTTTCATGACAGCAGACGATCAGGTATGTCAAACGATCTGAAAATTCTCTTGGTTGCATAAGCCATGCTCTGACACGTCATCTTCATCGACAGAATCAAGTTCAAATGCGTCAGCTACCTACTGACGGCATCACTTACGATACAGCATGGCCCATGAAAAAAGTTCTCATTAACCATACCGTCCACAAAGTACAATACCACGCTCAAATGGAAGTGTACGCTATGCTCATATCATCACCTCAGCCAATACAACTCAAAAACGAAGACGGCACGCCGCTCGAGGATCCTCCGAAACGTGATCAAGGCGAATATTTGCCTACAATTGAAGAGTTTTCAATGATCTTAGTATCGCCAATCACATGGGAGATTGTGGATACCTATGCTCTAGATGAGGCAGAGCAGGGTTTCTGCCTTGATTGCATGAATCTTGAGAGTCAACAGACTGCCAATGGACGAAAAGATTTTATGGTAGTCGGAACTGGCTACCTGAAAGGAGAGGACACAGCAATGAGAGGTCGAGTAAGTAGGATGTTGGTTCTTTTTCCTTCTTGATGAGATTGAAAACTAATGTGTGAAAAATAGATCTTGATCTTCGATGTCATTGAAGTCGTTCCTGAAATCGATAATCCACAAACCAATCATAAATTCAAACTGGTTCATACAGAAGAGGTGAAGGGAGCAGTCTCGGCATTATGCGCCTGCAGTGGGCATCTTGTCTCAACCACCGGCCCCAAAGTCTTCATATACAGCTTTGAGGATAACGAAAGCTTAGTTGGTGTCGCCTTCATTGATGTACAAACATATGTGACAAGCATGGTCGCCATCAAGAACTTCATTCTTCTTGGAGATGCTCAAAAGTCCATTTGGTTCTTGGGATACCAAGTTGAACCGGCAAAGCTTGTCATGCTTGGCAAAGATTATCATGATTTGGGAGTGAATTGCGTCGGTTTCCTTGCGGAAGAGAAGTCTCTGCAGCTACTGGTTGGTGATACAGAGGAAAATATTGCCGTTTACCAATATGCTCCATACAGTAAGTGTTATGCTTTGACTATAAATTGGTTTTAGAACAACCCTCGTGCTGACCGAGTCAAACTTCAGATTTGCAGTCATATAGCGGATTAAAACTTATGCGGCGTGGTGATTTCCACATGGGCTCACAGATTCGTTGTACAACTCGTATACCCGCACGACAAAAAACTGTAGACGGAATAGAGTATGGAAAACGTCATTTCAATTTATGTGGTAAGTGTCACGTTGATAAGCCCAATGCCCATCTAGTTTGGTGTTATTGATTCAATTCATCTACAAATGTAGGCTCTTTGAACGGAAGCATTTCAATGGTGACTCCTATATCAGAGAAGACGTACAAAAGATTACTGCTCCTGTACGGTCAATTGGTGAACGGCCTTCAGCATGTCGCTGGTCTGAATCCGCGTGCCTTCAGGTAAATGCTTACCAACTTTATGAAACAAATTATCCGGTACAAGGTACTAATGTAGTGACTGGGTTGTAGAATCATGAGATCTTCAAAAGAGAAACTCGCATCCAATCGTTCGCGTGTGATATTAGATGGAGACCTTATCTTCCAATTCATCAATTTACCACTTAACCGACAACAGGAGATGACGAAACAAATAGGAACTACGGTAGAGAGAATTATGGAGGATCTTATAGACACTGCGATCGGTGTGAATTATTTATAACCGGATCATGGTTCATACGATGTGAATGAAAAAAAATAAAGACCTGATCATGATAAATATGTCATGTACATATATGTGTGGAAGCTGTTTGTCCCGATGGGTGATACAGTTCACTGATAAGTGGCCTTTCTGAATTTGCAATATGTTGGAATGTGGAAACTGCTTCTCATAGCTTTTTATGTGGCAAGTTGTCCTCAGTTGAATAACTAGCTTTCTGCAGCATTGGCGTTAATTTCCCGCCAATTAGTCTAATGGACGTTACTTGAATACAAACCGCTTGATTTGGATTTTGCTCAACAAATAGTTCTTGCGTTGTATAGTTAAAACTAGCTAATAATGCAGTATGTGTGATAAAACAAATAAATTGAAGCTATTCATTAAAGTGCCAATTTTTTATTCCTTCCATTCAAACAAGCTTGGCCAGCGGAGCATCTGGTAAGGAAAATTTGTGATTAATGTGGTTGGGGTAAAGCTATATTCATTTCAATCTCTTCCAGCATCCGGGTCCTCCAAATCACGATGCATAGGCTGAAGATCGTTTATCGCCATCGACTCTCTGATGGACTCTCTTCGTAACTTTTCATTACTACGCCGACGTTCAGGAGCCGCCATTTCGTTACTTTCCTACATCACCAAATCATTATGTCACAAACCGCCCTAAATTAGTGAAAGTCCGAAATATATCATGGATGCACTTGTGTACTTCATCAATGCCTACCATTTCTGCAAAGGCGGTTGGCTGCAACTCATCGTTCAATAGTCTGCTTCTCAAGTTATTTTTTGAGTCTTTCAGATTGAATACATGTGAGCGTACAGCTTCTTTATATTCATTATTGATCTCCTGTCCGTGCTGAGAGAATATTTCCTCCTCAATATTGCTTGCTAAGGTTGTACTTTTATCGCTGACGTTGGCTGTAGTACCACAAGTCAGTAACTACGTGTTCAACTATGATACCAGGAAGCTACCTACCATCACCACTGTCCTGTCCAATAAGTGCATGCGCCAAAAGTTCAATGCCTGGTAGCATATAATCAATATCAGTGTGTTCAATATCCTAAGAGCATTATGATTGAAAGCTTACTTTTGGATCGTATCTTGTTGTCTGGCATGATGAAACAGGGAAAAAAAGAGAATACATAACGCCCGAGCAGCTTTTCGATTTAAATTGGCAAAGGCATCACGTGTGGTAGTCTTCCTCCATACGGCACCTTTGATATCATTGTCATAGGAAATGATCTTGGTCTGCTGTTTGAGTGTATGGAGCATATGATACACTTCATATATCATGCAATGTAGGATAGCTTTTGAACCTATGCAAATCTTGACAGTAAACTCATCGCTTCTGGCCGGCCAACAACTCGACAATGATTCTGAGTGTTTCATTGGCCACTCAGGGCAATTTTATTGGCCCAGAGAGGAGTTGTGACCAATTTCTCTCATAGACAACCTATACGACGACTTGTTCACAAATGTCATTGGGCTTCCAATGGGGTCAATGTAGATTCCCAACCGGCCCTATAGCAGTATCTATATGTATACTACTATGCTGTCATGGGTTCGGGGCTGATGCCACGATGACAAACAATCGTCGACTGGAATTAAAGTTAGTAGATCTAAAATCGATCAATATAATCAATTGAAGCTCTGACACAATGATCCCTACTTTAGACAGCAAACGAAGGTAACGATTAGGGATAGATTATATTATATGCTTTGATATAATATAGCGATCAGCATGTTGGTAGCGTTTGGCAATAGGTTATAACTTCAACCTGAATTTAGGAAATGTTTCATCATGGCTGGTCCAGCTACATGACATACGCGTATCCAAAGGATGAGGTAAGATACAGTCAAAGGTGGAAAGCTATCTCATCGCTCTTTATGCATGTTACTAATTCATTTCATAGCTCAACCCGTTCAACTGCACTGGTCGTGGCAGCGACAGATATGACCCGTAAGCACTGCACGCTTTGAAGGAGAGAGCCTCGCGTTTTCTACAATCTTAACAATTTAACTTAAAACTCTAATAGGACCAACATCAATATTAATGACGTTCTAGGAGACTATGGAGTCACTTTGATTGATACCCTTGATACACTTGCCATAATGGGTGAACAGCGGGAGTTTGAAAACGCCGTCAAATTGGTTACCCGCCACGTGTCGTTCAATCAAGACAGTAAAGTACAAGTATTTGAAACAAACATTCGATCGTTGGGAGGATTGGTAAGTATGAAAGGTGATAGATTTACCGCATACGATGAATGCTGATAAGAATGGGATTAGTTATCTGCTCATATCTTGGCGTCCGATAGCCAGTATGGATATACCATAGATGGCTATAATGGCGAACTCCTTCAAGCGGCAAAGGATCTCGCCCAAAGATTGGTACCAGCATTTCAAATGTCAAGAACCGGTATTCCTTATCCAAGGGTATGTGATTCAATTCAGAAAGGAATTTATTTTCAACATCCACTAATTGTATGGGGCAATAGGTGAACTTGCGTTTTGGTGTTCCGAAAAGCGAAACTGTAGAAACATGTACAGCTGGAGCGGGAAGCCTTATATTGGAGTTTGGAGTATTGAGTCGTTTAACAAATGACCCATTTTATGAGGTACGAATCATTTCATCCGAAGATTTATCATTTGAGTAGCTCAACAAACCAGCAATTCTGCTTTAGAATTTGGCAAAGAAGGCACTGAAAGCCTTATGGGAAAGACGTTCGGATTTAGACCTCATGGGTAATGCGATCAATCTGCAAACCGGACAATGGGTTTATGCAGCTTCCTCTGTTGGTGCAGGCATCGATTCTTTTTTTGAATATTTACTGAAAGCACATATTCTCTTTGGAGACGACGAATACTATGACATGTTCGAGGATGCATATTCTGCTATCATGACCTATGTAGCAGATCCTGGCGGATACTTATACAAAAATGTGGATATGGCATCTGCACAGCTGATGTCACATTGGATTGACAGCTTGAGCGCATTCTGGCCTGGTCTACAAGTCTTGTATGGTGACCTAGAGATGGCTATAAAGTCACACCTAACGTATTACAACCTTTGGAAGAAATACCGTGGAATGCCGGAACGATACAACTTCGTCCAAGACGATGTGGATATTGGGTTTTACCCCATTCGACCGGAATTTGCGGAATCCACGTACTTTTTGTATAGAGCTACTCATGATCCGTTTTACCTTGAAGTTGGAGAAATGATATTGGAAGACATCAACGACAGAGCTCGATTACCTTGTGGATTTGCCTCCTTGGCTGACGTACGAACCGGTGCGTTGGAAGACAGGATGGAAAGCTTTGTGTTGAGCGAAACTTTCAAGTATCTTTATTTGTTATTTGATATTGGTAAGTAGTATGCCAGTTCACATAAGTCAAGGAACATGAACATTAACGTCAAACCCATCACTTTCAGATCATCCTCTAAACCACGAGGATTCCAATTTCGTATTTACAACAGGTTTGCTTTTCATGCCTCCGTATTCAAAACTGCCATTGTATGGGACTGACCGAATATTATTACAGAGGGTCATGTAATGCCAATGCCTGTGAAACATGATATCAAACTCCAAAGACCACCAAAATCGTGGGGAAAGATTCGCACCACCTGCCAGTCCTACCCAGCGCTACAGAATCATTGGATTAATGGAAGTCCGCATGGCAAGAATCATTCTTTATCGTTCACCATGTCACATCAGCCCGTTGCAGATTATGCTCAGTACCTTATCAGACGCAACACATTTAGTGAACCGGTGGCTCTCACCCGGGATGGTTATTGCGAAGTCCCAAAAACTGCAACCGATAAATTCAAGCTTAAATTTGGAGCGATCAAAGACGAACATTACTCCATCACTCCACGTATATTGAAACTGATCGACGGCTTGTTTAGTAGTACCCTTGCTGGCCTTGACTTGGAATTTACAAAGGTGCTACGAGGAGGTGACGGTTTTGATGTGACCAAAGGTTCGTATGACTATTATCGTTGGTAAGATAGGGGAACGTCAGAATTGTATTCGCCAACTGTGATATGAACGGAATATCATTGCATAAGGGTACGCTATTCTATATGGGAGCTGATTTACGAGACCAGATCGTCTAAAAAATTGTAACAACACGCAATTATAGCTAACCTAGAATTTTTTTACCACATATCATTACTTCATATTTAGTCGGCAAGTGGGATACGTAAGATTGCCGGATAGTGCTGCATCCGTATAGTCTCAAATGCATACTAAATCCGTTTTATTACATCTTATAGGTTATCGACAGGACAATCTTTTCAAATCCCCTTTTTAGCTATTCAGCCATACTTCAGTAGTGAACTTTTGGCTTTGGAATTCCATTTCCCATCCGGCGTAGTACTCAGTTCTCGGAACAACACTCCGGAAGAGGTTATCACTGTACACATTGGGAGTTTTGACGGTATATCGCAACAAAACATTATTGGTGCAAGAGCTGCTTTTGGACCAGATCTCTCTGATATGGAAGACATGGAAACATCTTTGGTCATCTTCGATCCTCTCTTCGACACCTTTCTCGGATGTAGTCAGTATTCTGAAGACGAGAAAAGTGCGATCAGTGGAAACATGGTGATTGTTGGACGAGGCAAATGTAATTTTGAAGACAAGGCCATCCTGGCGCAATCCGCTGGCGCAACGGGAATTATCTTCGTAAACGCAGACGAAAACAAAATTTTTCAAGTTGTAGGATCAGCAACTCCCAAACGCCAAATTCATATACCCAGCCTGATGATTAGCTATAAAGATGCCTTACAATTACTTGGAAACAATCTTGATCATAGATTTCCACTCCATATCCCAGGTGCCAAGCTTAACAATCTTCAACACTCTTATTTATCCTACCATACCAAGTTGACTGTCAATGGCAAACCTGTTCATAATCTTGTGTTTGTATAGAAGAATTTAGATCAATCATTTGATAAAAAGCACATATAGGTGGATTTCGATATTACATGTTCAATAAGAATGAGGTTTATAATGGTAGAAAAGTTATGTATAACTGAAAGGATGCTATGTACATGAGTGGAACACTAGACACGTACAATTGAGCCGTCTGCTCGACGGCTAATTTGCTTGCCTGGTGCTGTTCGGATCATTATCCTCTTCCTCTGTCGTGGTGTTGGCATTCTGAAGTAGTGAGTTTCTGGATGCTTGCGGGGGTATAGCAGAGTTGTTGAAGAGATTTTGCATGCTTGGACCAACCACTGTGTCCATACTGTTGTATCTTTGATTTATTCCATCTTCAGCAGGAAGTGAGCCTTGCAGATTTTCTACACCTTTTTCTGTCGATGTGGACTCGTTTGCAGAAAAATCAGTCAGTACATCTCCTTGGGCAATTACTGAATTAGACAGGGAATGAAATTGTTTCCTACAAATAGTGAATATTAGATACTATGTACATATCAACCATATAAAAAATATGTTAAATCTACGGGGTTTACATCATTTGTCCCAGGTCATCAAGCTGTATCATATCAAAGTTTCATACAATGTACGAAAGCAGATGTCAGAGCATATCAGTACATTAGTCATTAAGAAAGAGGTCCACTAACCTTATCCATCAAGTTGATAAGATTGGCCTCTCGTTTTTGAAAGTTATCCACATTCTTTTGGTAGCCTACTTCATGATCTTGATCGTCGGCAACATCTTGATGTCTAAATACTATAGTGTTCAACAACCAAGAGGCAGTATACTCAAACAGGTTAAACATTGCTTACGAATTGTCAACCACTCCATCCAAAGATATGTGTTCCGTTGCTAGATTGATTTGCTTTCTCCTAATCTTGTCGAGTTCGTTCAAAATCTGAGTTGAGTTTCGCCCTGGAAAACGAGTGAGAATACCATAATATATGAGCGTAACTTCATTGCATTGCCGTACCAAAGACTCTTAGCTCTCCTTGAGCATATTTTCTATCCATGGGCTTAAACTCCTGTTGGAGAGACTTCAAAATCCTTTCATCGTCGGGCATGAATGAATTGTGTTTGGGAAAACTGTAAGGTCTTTGTCCAAAACGGGCTTTTGCTTTGGCAAACACAGCCAGAAGCTGTTATAAACTCCGATTTCCGCGTTAAGCTGTTCGGCGAAGCAGGCAATCTTTCAAGCTCATCTCAGCTCTCATCCACAGTTCACAGACAGAAGTTCTCATTCTTATCTGTCGAACTAACAGGATTGTTACAGGATGAACATCGCTTCTCGACCCAAGTTTTTTACTACCAATAAGCGCGGTATGAGTCCTCTATCATTAGTATTGCTTAAACTTGAACTGTAATGCTTCTCCTGCCACGTACGACGTCGATCTGGTTCGACGGCATTGAGATTCGCCACACAACATCCGACTTCATCAACACTATATACACCTTCTATGTAACCAAGATTGTTCAGTTGATTCCGATGCGGTTACTGACCTCCATAAACATTGTCTCTAAATTATAGGCGAAAACTATGAACTTAAAGCCGAGCTCAACAGTGAATATCGCGGCGTTCGCAAAGATGCAGTGAAAAAGGTCATTGCAAACATGACCGTTGGAAAGGATGTTTCAGGCTTGTTTCCTGATGTATTGAAAAATATGCATACCGAGGACCTCGAGTTGAAGAAACTTGTATACCTCTATCTTATGAATTACGCAAAAACTCAACCAGAATTGGTTATTCTTGCGGTCAATACATTTGTAATGGTAAGTTGTTAACATGGACGCATTTTCTGTTTATAAAACCGGCTGTAATTGATTTGCTCACATCGATGAAAGGATACAAACGATACCAATCCGTTGATCAGAGCACTCGCAATCCGTACTATGGGATGTCTTCGTGTCGAAAAAATTATCGATTATCTCACTGAGCCCCTTCGAAAGTGCTTAAAGGTTTGTACTTCACTGCTGGTATTACATTCTGTAACATGTTGTTGGGTACTGACTTGCATACTTAGGATGATAATCCATATGTACGAAAAACAGCGTGCTTGTGTGTTGCCAAACTCTACGACCTCAATCCTGAGTTGGCGCTTGAGAGCGGCTTCGTAGAGACCCTTCAAGAGATGGTCTCTGACATTAATCCTATGGTTGTTGCCAATGCTGTTGTTGCTCTTTCCGATATCAATGAAGCATCACCCGAAACAGTAGTTTTCAAAATCACTGGAGGAACGTTGAACAAATTGCTACATGCATTGAATGAGTGCACTGAGTGGGGTCAGATTTCTATTCTTACTGCTTTGGCAGATTACAAGGCAGGTGATGTCAAGGAGGCTGAGGGAATTTGCGACAGAGTGCTTCCTCGACTACAACATGCAAATGGAAGCGTTGTCCTTTCTGCCATCAAGGTCCTTATGATCAACATGAGGCTCGTGCGAGACGCAAACTTCAACAAAAATTTAGTCAAGAAGATGGCACCACCATTGGGTAAGCATACTGATGATATTTGTGTTTTCTTCTAAGCTTGCGATTTTAATGTTTCTCTTCTTTTCAAGTTACTTTGTTGTCTGGACCTCCAGAAGTACAATATGTTGCACTGAGAAACATAAACCTCATCTTGCAAAAGCGATCGGATGTTTTATCAAACGAAATGAGAGTGTTCTTCTGCAAGTATAATGACCCTCCGTATGTCAAATTGGAAAAGTTGGAGATCATGATTCGGCTCTGCAATGAGCGAAATGTCGACCAATTGCTCAGCGAGTTGAAGGAGTACGTATATATATCTATGTTGATGGATGCTTGACAATTGGAACCTAATCAAGCGATTCTCATTGCTTTCATAGGTACGCCAGTGAAGTCGATGTTGACTTTGTTAGAAAATCCGTCCGAGCTATTGGGCGATGTGCAATCAAGATTGAGGAAGCATCTGAACGTTGTATCAATGTTTTGTTGGATTTGATTAATACTGGTATCAACTACGTTGTGCAAGAAGCAATCGTTGTCATCAAGGCAAGTGAAACCGCTGGAATAGCTGTAAGACAAAGGACATGGCACTAATTGTATATGATATGCAGGATATCTTCCGTAAATACCCTCAAAAGTACGAAGGTATCATCCCTACACTTTGCGAGAACCTGGATGCTCTTGATGAGCCGGAGGCCAAGGCATCTCTAATTTGGATCATTGGCGAATATGCATCGCATATTGATAATGCTGACGAACTTTTGTCTGGATTTTTGGAGAACTTCAAGGAGGAGAACGCACAGGTAGGACTGGATGATTTGATAGATTCATTTTTGAGCATACCTAATATGCTTGTTTGTATATAGGTCCAACTTCAGTTGGTAACTGCGACGGTCAAGCTTTTTTTGAAGAAGCCAAATGAGAATCAGGATATCGTACAACAGGTCCTCCAGACAGCTACCACAGAATGTGAAAATCCAGATATCCGAGACAGAGCATATGTATACTGGCGACTGCTATCTACCGATCCCCAAGCTGCAAAGGCCGTAGTTCTTTCTGACAAGCCGCCGATAGAAGACGAAGATACCGGAGTATCAGCGGCATTGCTCGACGAACTCATATATAACATTGGCACTCTTGCTTCTGTATATCACAAGCCTCCTGAAGCATTCATTGGTGGCAAGAGATATGGTGCTGATAATGTTCAAAAGGCAGTTGCAGAGTAAGGATCTCACAACAAATCTTTTAAATCCCTATGATATACCCGTGTTCTAATGTTCTCCTTACAGACCCGCCGAAGAGGAAGATATCAATGCACCTCCACCCCAAATACAAGCCGCTATCAAAAACAACGATATTGGCAATCTTTTGGATTTGGATTGGGATGATCCGGGCGCTGCTGCTGCCTCAAGCTCATCACAGCCATCTGCTCAAAATGACCTACAAGACTTGTTTTCACCAAGCAGTCCGCAGCAAACACAACAGCAATCTCCAGTAGCAGCAAAGCCCAAATCAAATGTCGATGATATCATGGGTTTGTTTGGTTCCTCTGCCCCTGCCCCAGTACCACAAACATCTGGTTTTCAACAACCAATGTTCCAACAATCTCCACCGCAACAGCAACAGCAGTTACAGCAGAACCTGTTTGGAGGTGACTTACTTTTCGATACACAGCCAGCTGCGCAACCAACTTCACCTCCTCAACAACAGCAAAAAGCAGCACAGAATGACCCATTCGCGGATTTATTTTAAGGGATAATTCTTTTTTTCTTCGTTCTCGTATGTAGACAAAAACACACCAATGTTCTTTATAAAACAGCTTATAAAAAAAATCGGGAGATTGATTCGTGTCTTGCTGATAGGGACTTGATGGAAGATGTTACAACTTTTAGTGATAATTGCAAAGGTATTTTTTTTTGTGGATGACATGGGAAATCATCGACATCGAGGCGTGGCAGCTGTACTGCAGTCGGTCACTCCAGGTGTAGATACTTGCTTAGAATCTCTCTCTTCTACCAAAACCGCCGCCACCGCCTCCTCTACCGCCGTGTCCGTTTCGTATGCGAGGACCTCCACCGAAACCGCGATCAGACCTGTCGCGACCGCCGCCTCCAAACCCACGAGAGGGGCCACCGCTATTACGGAATTGCGATCGTGGTGGTGGTGGGCCGTCGAAAATAGCAACATCGATATAATCGCCGATCATGAACCGTGTCGTCTCCAATGTCTTTTGGTGATCCTGGGAGTTTGCGTTTTTTGCACCAAAAGCTACTCGTCCAATATCTTTGTATGTATAGGTTGCTCGCTGGCTGTCCAGGTAAACGAGGCGGAACGACAATCGTGCATCGGGGAGCTGTGCTTCTGGGTAAACTTCCATGATCAGTTGTGCTATTTCTTCTAAGGTTGCGTTCTTCCTACAAATTTCATTCTTTTTTTTAGCACTTGATATCAAGCATTGTCTGGCACGCGTAGTATAATAATTTACCACGTATATAACTGTAATTCATCTTTGGAAGGAACTCGTTTGAGATCAAATTCGCCAATTCTAAGAAGTAAGGCAAGGGTGTTAAATAATGTACATGACAGCTGTCAATCACGCTTTCATGCGGTAATAAACGTACGGGTGATGGCTTCCTACTTTGCAAAATAACCGCAAAAGAAACGGGCAATCCTGAATTGAAGTGCTGTTAGTGGCGAGATACAGATCACAAAGCTACTAGTCAAGTGCGGACGGGTTCAATAATAGCTGATCACAGCACAAGAAGACCAAGTTCACTGCATATAACCATAAACAAGATCGTCTCCATAAAAGCGGTATTCGATTCTCACCTTTTCTCGATCGACTGTCGTAGACATGGTTAAAGATGTCACAAACCGACAGGTTGCCAGGCGAATATTTGCAGTCACGGCAGGCGGGGTCGGCCGCTTGCCACAACCTGCTGCGGAGAGGGATCATATTTGGATTTTACGACACAAAGATTCATCGAATCCAAAGGACGACCAAACAGTTGGTTCACTAACATGTGTTCCCGGTATGAACGTCTTTTGCGCTCTCATCATCAGCAGATTGAGAGAAGTTGAGACGGAAAATACCCTGTCGTGAAAGTGAACGATATTCAAATGACCATATTTCAACCGGTTTTATTTCCCCCATTGTGCTGTTACATGATAATGCTGATACGAATACAAAGAAAAAGAAAGAAAGAAATGTGTTTGCTTTACTACTACGCTTTTTCAGCCATCATTGCTACGATGGCTGCTCCTACTATTCTTGAATGCTTGACAATGCCAACTGATAACTTGGCGGCAATATGTTCCGGTAACATTTTTTTTAACGTTTTACAGACTCGGGGATGAAATTGTGGGTAATCCTCATAGATATCGCCGCTTATAGCTGTAACGTAATAACAGGATCAGTATGATTACAAAGATATCAACTACAAACTTGCTGGTCGCCAGAAACAACTTACATATAGCAAATCCGGAGCCATCTAGGTCCATTCCTATGCCATGTTCTACCATGTATTGAACAACACTGGCAGTGCCAGCGCCGACCAACATGGTTGCTCTCTCTCCAATGATTTCACATACTTTCTTTACAATTTCCCTGTCAGCCATGCTTGTTGCTCCAACCTTGAGCATGTCTTCGAGAATGACTCTGATGCCATCCAGAGAAGGAGTATCGTCATTTTCACATACATACATGTAGCTCGTGTCAAAGCTAAATGGTGTATTCAGGACTTCAGAGCTTTCTCCTCCAAAAAGCATTTCATTGTCGACAAGATGGATGAGGACAATTCTCACGAGTTCGCCCAAGTATACGCCAGTGGTCATCTTCTCAAAAATGTGAACATTTGGGTTGTTTGATTCTCGATCAAGTTTTCGATCAAACCATGTAGAAGGAAGATATTTCTTCTTAGAGCCGAAGTTGCACCATTCTGTGTTGATAATCATGTCGCTTCCGTCACTTGAAGAGCGAATATGGTTTGCATTTGTCTGAAGCTTTGAGATGTTATCCATCGTTTCATAATATGCGCAGTTTGTTCCAGCGCTATGAACTATGCCAAGCTTAGTGCTTGGGTGCTGGTATGCGTGTGCGAGTAAAGTACAAACTGTATCTAAGGGGGGAAAACAACGAGTCAGACGAAAGTTTTATCAGTTGATAGCTTGAATTTGATATTTTACCATTGGCAATAGCGACTACTCTCACAGAGAGACCTTTTCGTTGGAACCTTGAATGGATTAGTTCAACGACATCACAACCAACGCCGTTGGCATAATCAAATCCGTGGCCTAGGGCAATGATATATCCCTTGTTCAGTGCAGTCTGCTCTACTGCGAATCCAAAACTGATCGCCATAGGGTATACAAACAGATCCTGAGAACCGACTCTGACGAGGAAATCGGATACGCAGTCAGCAATATAGTCAACAAGATCAGCAATATCTTGACCGGTTGCAAGAGCAGCTGGAATCTTGTATTGGTATTGATTGATGGCCAGCTTGCCGCCTTGGCCCTTCAACTTAACTTGGCATACATAGATATCCATACCACTGATTTCCAGGGCAAGGTAAACGCCTTCTTCCTGACCAGTTGGATAGCCTAATTGTATATGATTAGTATCTATTATTCGTTTCTCCCTATAGAGCATCTAAAATTTCCAGGGCAGTCATTTGGCTGGTCCTAGACTGGCTTACCTGTAACAAAAGAAGGAATCATTTTGAGATCGGAAGCATCATCTCTTTCCAAGCCGATTTGCATTTCCTCTCCCATTCGCTTGACTAATTCTGCCAATTGTTGGTCTGAAACGGTAAAAAGCTTCTGAATCTCGGCCAAGGCTTCTACCTGTTCTGGAAAAGCGTATTTCATATCCAAATTTGAGGTCGGATTTAACCGAGTTCGAGCTGGGGAAGGTAAATGATGGATAGTTTGCTCTGCTGCGAGCATGGTCTGTGGTATCTGAGAATAAAAGGTTCCTTTCAAGAGAAAAGCGGTTGGCGGAAACGGGAAATAGTGATTTGCGGGGTACCACATGCAACCGTGTATCACCTGTTTGAATAGTGTGTAACCGCTGTGGCTCTTCCTCTTTGTGGGATTTCACAGGTGCCCCAGACAGCTATGGGAAATTGGCTGGAGAAAAACTTCCAGGAATGAGAGGCTAAATCCACGTTATGTCCATGTGTGCAAGGTTAAACAAATCTCGTTACAGCATTTGCAAACAACAGAAATGGTGGGCTGACAAATGGGTCTTGCCACCACAAAGAAAAGGCAATTTAATGGAAAGCAAAGATAGGTTTTTTACCCGTCAATACAAATTATGGAGGGGACAAACCGTTGCCACAAGGAATAGATGACAAAGGATAAGCTGTCATAAAGACTAGGCGTTCTTAGAGATCAAAAAAATGAAGATGCAAAGGTATCCTGACATATCTTTTTGCATCTTAATCGATGGAAAACGGTAAACGGGCTGAGAACTGCTTCTCATTTTTTTTGGAAAGCGCCTCTTTTATCGTGGTGTGTGGGGAATGTGACATTATCGGTAAGGTGTCATGATATTTCAAATGCTGGGGAAAACAAAAAATTTCTTCCAGAAGATAAATGTCGAATGTAGTAGATTGACCATGATAGGGGATACCAAAGTGGCACTGTCCTCGAAATAAAGTAATTGTTCCTCTACCAGTAGCACTGATTGCTCTATCGACAATATCTAGGATAATCACTTCATCTGCCTAATTTGAACGTGAAGTAATCAACAAATATGGCAGATGTGCCGATTGATTTGAAGAATATAGCCGGTGTCCCCAAGGCATTGTACTATCTGAATGACCGGTTCGGCAATTTCTCTCAATTTTATTTTTTCCAGCAAGGCATCAAATGTTACAGCGTTGTTCCCTCAAAGGAAAAATTGTTGCAGTTTCCCAAGGTTTGGGCTTCCATTCCCGTTACGCATCCATTTGAATGTCTTTGATTATTTATTTACATGTTTACAAGTGAGGAAAAAGAATACTATAAAGTAGAAAGCCATAAAGCATAACATAGCCCATTGCTACGGCAAGAAAGGGAGATCATATCCTCGTGTACAGGACAGCGTTTACAAGAAGCGTAACTGAGAGGGTGTGAAATGCATAGGCTTCCAATCCAGCTTTTCTGGTGCAATAACTCTTCTCTTTTTCTTCCTTCCTTTCTCCCAATTGTCTATGACTTTGTCGCCAAGACAGATGATATGTTGGCCTCTGTAGTACTTGAGAGCTCCAATGTTTTGAAGGGTATGCAGAATGTCTTGTGGTGTTATAGATGTTCGCTGTGATATTTCTTCGATGGTAATTTCATCGGTGGTGCTAAGTAGAAGTTCCACAATGGTTTCCGTCCAATAAGCACGGTAAGAGAGCAAACCTAAATCGGACAACGGTTTTTCGGGGGAACCAACTCTTCCCTCAACTTTGGAAAGTTCATATGAGAACTGAATCAGGAGACGACCAAAACCCATACGCTGGAATTGCGGGAGAGTTAAGATACAAGCCAAATTATAGTTTTCTGAAGATTCCTTTTCTTTTGAAAAATATCCAATAAGGTGGCATCCAAGCTCATCCCGTTGTGTCATACAGTAAAACAAGAAAGGATCAACGTCGTAGTATAAGGTTTTGTGGTCCAAAAAGCATTTTGAAAGCAAGCATAAATTTCGACACCAAGTCTTCTGCTTTCGCCCATCGATTTCGAAGAATGAAATATCTTGGTACCGATAAATTTCGTTGCCAGGAGGGTGTTGTAATTGGCATTTGCTGCGATGTCGCTCAAGTTGCTTGTGGGAAACATAATAACAAAGGCAGAATTCGCAAATGTACAATTTCTCGGCATACGCGTATTCCAATGGATAAGGCGAAAAGTACCAAGCTTCCATTTCGTGCTTGCCCATTTGAATTGTGTTCAAATTTTTAACACGCGCTACTTCACTGACACACTGTGTCATGGAACCGGATGTTCGTAACTTCTCGATTTCCTTTTCTTTAGAGAAAGTCTCTTCAGGGGCAGCAGCAGTGCCTTGATTAGGATCGTCGGGATCCAACAAATCCGTTTCATCATCATGATCATCCATATCTTTGCTGCCTCCAAAGCCAGGTGTTTCTGCATCATCTCCTGGGGTACCCACTTCACCAGCCGCTAAATCTTCCATTCGGCGCTTTTGAGACGGTGTTCCGGCCGAGCTGACCTGCGTCGACATATCTTGAGAACCCTTTTGCTTTCTAGCACCTTTGGAAGAGCGCATTGGAGAATCGGGCGGAGGTGTTTCCACAACGTGTTCTTTGAGTTTCTGCTTCTTGGTTTTTGGGAACTCGATTTCTCGGGATAAGTCAAGTCGCTCGGCAGGTACCCATTCGTCTAGACGTTTGTTAAATTCCACATAATGCACATAATATTCCATTTTGGATGGATCGTCAGTTGGACCGCGAAACGATAGGATTTCAGCTTTACGAAATTCGGCTTCCTGATTTTGCATCAATTTTTTGACGAACAGCTTGCAGCCGATAGGCGATGCAAGAAAATGCTGAGCATTGAGAGCACTGTTCCCTTTCACAGGTGTTGCTCGGTTGGAAGCTGGTGTATCGGCTGTTGATGCCGCCGTGGGGCTTGAATTTCTGCTTGGAAATTCAGAACTCTCTGCTTGAACGGATTCTGGCATGTTGAGAGATTGGAAAGCGTCGGAATTGAATTAACTGTTGTTATTTCCACTAATTGAGTGAGTTAATAGTGGTGCGATCTAGTGAACAATAGATCCTATTGATAGCCGGCGTGAATTCAATCAAGGAATAGAGCTGTTGGTAATAATGCAAGGGACTGAATTCCGCAGTCGATTACACACCTTCACTATTGCCAACACTTGACACAAGGAAATGTGAGATCTGACCAGTAAGTGTTATGATGATGTCAGTGTTATAGTCAGCCAATCAAATTCAGCTCATCCAATTGCTGAATAATTGATTTGTAAGTACTAAATTTAAACTGCCAAAGCCAGTCAAACTCAGTGTCTACCAAACAAAAAAACCTGCGATAACACACTACCCACAACATTTCAAACCGCAGGATCTTGGCGTTATCTATATCTTAAGATAACGCTGTTTGGGATGTTTAAACGTGGCTTAGGTTCATAGATTAGATTTTGGCACGTTAATAAAGGTATCAGTTTTACGCTCGCTACATAATAAAATCCACGATTTGGATTCGTACCAAACATGAGTCCATTACGAGGGTACTATAAACTGGTAACCAGCAACTGCTGTTGAGTCATTGCATTTAGATGTTATAGATGACACAATTCATACTTGACCATCTTTCACTCTAGGGTAACTGGTGTGACCAACAACCATAACAAGTAGTTGGCTGTGACGGAGCCATATCGACACTGAACGTAATTTTATTTTCAAGTTGTTATAGATGTCATTAAAAGTATCGTATTTGTCCTGATCTGTTCAAACGGAATAAAAAAAAAGGACGTATAACGGTATAATCATGACAATATCGACTTACCGCGGATGGACATGGACCTAAGTTTGTGTCCAGTCTCGTGAGCTCATACCCCATTTTCCAATTTCCCACAGGGTGGATGACACAGCGCGCCTCTCTTACCTCAGGAAACACTTCGAGCATCGGTGGAAGGAGATATGAATAGATTGTTATGAGCATCGTGCGCAATTGAATGCGTGCCTCATGGCAAAGCACCTTTACGGCAATACATGCCTCATTTGTGGCAATACATGGCTAACTGAAAATCTATTTTTACAGACAGTCTCAAATGGCACACAGACGATCGACCATCTAAGGCTACTCGTGGGACTTTTAACGATCATGAGAAACCCACCTTAAGCTATGCTTAGCTGTCAGCCATCGTAGAATAATTTAGCTGCTTCGACCACCATCAGCTGCCTCTAACCAATTGTAATTATTGGTGCAGATGTCCAGTTATTTGGCCTCATGGCTTGCGTACCCCCCAACAAACTTAGGTAGTCTCACTTTTTTTTTATCGCTGTTTTTGCTGGTTTTGTTGCAATATTTGTGACGGGGAAGTGAAAATCTCAGAAGTGACGATGAAAGATGACAGAAACCTATGGGGCATTAAGCACTTAGCCAATAGCAATTCGCGCTCGGTGAACCCTCCGCAAAGCGGACCTCTCCCAAAAAAAGAATTTTTTGAGAAGTGCGGCCTGCGGGGATTGTGTAATGGTCCGGTCTCGGCCTTGCTTTCCCACCTTGGTAAGGGGGATGATGAAAATCATTCAGGAAGATGACACTGCAGATGGTATGGGTCTTATATTGAAGCTTAGGTTATTTGACATTCACAAAGAAGAACTCATGTTCTTTTAAATCGAGGGTACCATACACATTTGGGCGACTAGAGCGAATAATTTACTCAGCCAAGAACGATTGGCCGTTTATTGCTCACGGTGACGAAAAGAGCTTTTTGCAAGCACCGTGGAAAAGTTCAGCATCCACTAACCTAATTTGGAACATGGTGGTCTCAGCCTTTTACAGCGCATATATAAAAAGTGACCCAGATGCTCTTCGCTCTCACTACTTTACTACACTTAACACACCCAAACCCCAATAATTCATAATGGATCCTGGTCATCAATTATTGCAAAAGCTCAAGCTTGTTCCTAATCTCGTCAACGAAGATCCTTCCATTATCACTCCTGTAATTATCCTCATGTTATGATCACTGAAGTTTTACGGCTAAGTTTCATGGTTTACTCACTCGTCGTTTCCTTACAGACCAATACCTCATTTATGGAGATGCCCTGGTCAGATTTCTCCAAGCTTTTGGCACAACAGAACAGAAGAGCATCTGCATCAAGTAATAACAGTGATGAAACTTCCTCTACTTCCACTAATAACGACCAAGATATCAACGACGAAAGTCTTGGTAATTGGGATGCTCAAATTGGCTACCAAGAAGGAGACAAGATTATTCGAAATCACTAAAAGCTATAGACTACTTTCGTCTTCATTGCTTTGACATTCACACTGCATTTTTTTCTCATATCCACATTTTGTAATTCTTTCTCTGTTTGCTTTTATAACAACTCATAGTCACTTCCTCATCTGATGATTATCTGATGATTCAATCAAATTTGTTCTTTTGCTCGTCAATTTATCTTACCTACCATGGTGAAGCCTGATGATAGTAGTATTGTCGTGAGTTGTTGCACTATCGATCACTTAGACTTTGGGTGGTGAAATTCTCACTTTGGTCGAAATTGCGCTCTTATCACTGGACTGCTAACAAACAAAAAAATGGAAGCACTAAAAAAAAAAATATCTCACTTTGCTCTTCCGCGGCAAAAGCACCACTTGTAGAAATGGAAAGTTACGCCTATCTCGACAGCTTGGATGATCCGATATCCCTTTTCGATAGGGAAATACGACGCATTATCAAAAGCCCCTCTACCTCTCATAACAAGCCTGATCGCCTGCTCTTATCAGTACTTCAACGCTGCATTCACTACATCCATAGACAAGTTCGATATCGCAACGATCCACGGTATCTACGCATATGGCTGATGTATGCATCCTATTATCCTGATCCACTGCATGTATTCAATTACTTGGAACGAACAGAGATAGGAAAACATCTTGGCGCCTTTTACTATCATTACTCTAGTCATTTGGAACAAAGTGGAAGGTACCTTGAAGGAACATATGCCTTTGACACAGAGAATAGCTTCTCTTTAATTGTTCGCATTTAGGATTTCCGAAGCTATCAATACACTGAGAGCAGGAATTGATGCGCAGGCACAGCCCCTAAATCGATTGCAGAATCGCATTTGGTCGCTACAAAAAAGGTATGCCTGTCATCAATTGACATGCACTGAAAAACAAGCACAACATCAACCCGATGACCAGAATAAGCCAGTCGCCTCAATCTTCTTGAAGTTACCGCATGATTATAGGAAGTACAGGTTTCCCGTAGCCCTGGAGATACATGATAATGCCGCAAAACGATGTCAGTTAATTATAGAAGTAAGCTATTAGTCTAACTTGCCACGTGTGATAAAGCGGAGGGTAAATATGGTTTGATAGGCCAAGCTGTTTGACATCCAGGCTGAAAGTCGTCACACAGATAACGATGTGCCTTTGAAAATAACACACTCAGCTAAACGTAAACGAAGCACATACGGGAAGTCCATACGAAAGAATGAACAGCAACTGTCTTTTGAGGAAATGCGGGTCAACGATACATTTCTTCCTTCCAACTTGGCAACTATGGAGAGCCTTTGGCATACTGGTCATATTGACAGAGAGTCGACGAAGAACAATTGTAACGACAGATCGAATCCAACGGAACACTTCATCACCGAAGATATCGTCGAAATTTCTTGCACATCTGAAAATTCTAAAGCGGGCCTGCATACATTTCCACACGGTAAGTTTACCCTTGTACATATAGTTTATCTTTAGTAGTCTACCAATTTTTCTATAATAAACGACAAACTGAATGAATGGGAGCTTCGGTGTTTCTAGTGTCTCGTCAGGGAAGCAGAAAACTGGAGCATATCGTCAAAAATCAACCATGGAGGCAACCTCTAGGAATATTGCGATCCTCAGACAGACGGTCACTGGGAATAGATATTGGCGAACGATTTTCAGAAGGGCACATTGGACACAATTCGAATACAGCTCGACTTACAGTTGATGCTTTTCGTAGCATATCGCCGTCTGCGATACAAATCACTATCCAGTTTTACGATGGAATTGTCAGACGGTTAAAAGCAAGTCTACAAGCAGATGAAGACTACTATGAAAGTAGGGAGGAACAGATACCACTCAAAGCAAGCTTGGTGAGGTTATCTCACAAGAAGTCAGCAAGATTTGTTCCTTTCATACTTCGCATTACTCCATATAGCTTGTCCATTGTCGACTCTGTGGCTCAAGGTGGGCATGCTCGCGTGTTTAAGGCTAGAGATATGCACAACGCAATATATGCTGTGAAGATACAGCTACCATCCTATACCTATGAGTACTGCATGCTGAAGCGTACTGTAGCCGCCCTAGGTCATCATTCTTCCAGATTCATAGTGTATCCTATATCGTTTCATCTTTTCCAGAATGCAAGTTGTCTTGTAATGGAATACTGTTCTCAAGGCACTCTGCTGGCTGCCGTGAATAAGGTTAAATTGTTCAGCACTCAAGCTACCTCGATGACATCAGGTCTTGCAGAGCCATTAGCCATGTTCTTGACCATTCGATTGCTCAAGTGCGTTACCGCCCTCCATTTAAACGGCTTCGTTCATGGAGATATCAAACCAGATAATGTCATGTTGAATTTTCAGAAGCCAGACTCGCAAACATCAGGAAAGCATGCCTCCACTGTCTATACTGGTTGTGATGATGAATACTGGGCATTGAAAAAAATCAAGATCATTGACTTTGGAAGAACACTTGATTTGAACCTATTTCCCAGTGGCCAAAAATTCATAGCAGGCTGGAATACCAATGTGCATGATGACCCTCCTCAGACCCTTCGACATGGCGAATGGGAGCCTTGGATCCTAGACTATTGGGGTATCGCGAAAGTTATCTACTGCTTATTGTTTGGACAGCACATGCAAGTTGTCCCTGCCGGAGGACAATGGGTCATAAAGCAAAACTTGAAACGAGGATGGCATACGCCAATTTGGAAGAAGACGTTCAACATATTGCTGAATCCAACTCAAAATCTACCCATGACCAGCTTGTTGCAGGAATTACAAGAAGAGATGCAAACCTATTTGATAAGAAGAGATGAGCAATCCAAAAAGAAATTATCAAACATGCTAACAGAACTGGAAAATGTGTTGAAATAAAAGAGTTGATTCTGTCGATATATATATTACATTTTTAAGAAAGCCTACACTGTACAAGAACACCTGCTTTCTATGCAACTACGCTCTGATCTGGAACTTGCCAGCTTTTGTCACACTTCTAACACCTTTGTATGGCTTGTATCCTTCTCTGAATAGTCGCAACGTATCCACCTTCAGGCCAGATACAGCATACATGCTAATTTGGAACTGCAACATGATGGTGGTACCCGTTTCATGAGTTGCAGAGCTGATAAAAATGTTATTATTAAAATCTAAGAACGTTGCGTGCACATTTACTTTCGCTACATACCCGTTGCTGTAGGTTCCCGATAGCATTGGTGTTCGATCACGAACTTGAATCTTGGAAATCTCCCATTTAATAGACTAGATGTATCAATGTCAGTAACAGGGGTATATACCGTGATATATGCACCAACCTATTCATCATACCTTGGTCACTGGATCATACATGTACTGTCCAACGTTACATGTTGCGTTCACAGTGGTTGTGTTTTTACTCATAGGGATGGTCACTACCACTTTTTCGATCGGCTTTCCGTCCGTAGATCGTGGATTGATGGAAATGTCGAATTTACCGCCGGTCGCTGTATTGTAGAACTGAGGTTTGACGTGAAGCGGTAAAAGTTGTTGTGGTGGTAAGTTCACCCTGCGTAGAAGAAATATGATACTGAGTTAAACTGCCCAAAGAATTACAGCTTGTAGAAAAGTCGCAATTGCTCCTGCTACTAACCTGTAACTCATGAGACTAAAATGGCCATCTGGAGGAACGAACGAGAGAACTTTATCACTCTCCCACTTTTGATATCTATATGAAATTCCAAAGAGTGTTAAAATCCGCAACAAAGTCACTCTATATCACAAATTTCTGGGCACTGACCTCACACACGGATGAAATGAGACATCGTCTAGAATTCTGTGATTTATGAAGTTGAGAGCCAAGTCCGGCATACCTAAAAAGTTCAATAAAAGCCAATTGTCAGATTTCTAAGGATAATGAAGCCCGTATACCGATTGTTACATTCTTACCGGACAGTCGGCAGTTCACATTGACAGTACCATGAGCTTCACATGATACAATGGCACCGTTACTACAAAAACATGATGTTAGAAAGAATCCTTAACGTCAAAGGCCAAAGTAGACTGCACACGATTATATACTTACGCCTCAATAGTGGCATCGATTTCTTCAATAATATCAAAATAGATTTCATTTTGGGCATACTTGACACCAGCTTTTCTCCAAGGTATACTAGACATGGTAGATTGCGGAAGCTTTTGCCCGACCCTAACATCAAACAGAAACATAAGACACTCATCACCGTGTGACATGGGAGAAAAGAAAGTATCACTGACCCTGAAGCAGCCACAACAGTGTTCATCACCTTATTCATGATAGTTGGAGGGAGAATGATTTGCTTAAGAGCATTAGGTTCGGTTGTAAGTGGGTATCCATAGTCCATCATTTCTTCCAAAAGCTGTAAATAAATGTCAGTCACATTGATTCCATGTTGACTACCAAGTGTTAAAAGAACAACCCTCGCTTACTTGATATACGATGACGAAGTTGTCGCGAATGGACACTTCCGAAACATCTCCAAGGTAATCAACAAGTATATCAATTATGCGATGTATCATCTCAAATACAAGCAAAGGATCAACTAAGGATATCGAAACATATAAGATACTATACAGCTCTCCGCTAGTCTCACATGATGGCAAGCAACTAACCTTCTTTATCAACCGGACAAAGCCATACCAAGCCGTCCCTTAGTACGTGCAACAACAGATATTTTGATGTCTCGAGAATAGGAGGAACATCTTCTTTGGTAAATGAGACTTCTTTGGCGTTTTTATCCGAGTTGGAAGCAGTGTGATTGATGGGTCCGGAAGCAAGGAACTTCGCACTCTCATCGCTAAAGACATCAACAATTTGCCTCGAAATGATGCTTCGCCAGTGCTTTTCTATAATGATCTTTCTGCAAGAATCTGGTATTAGACAACGATATACGCACTAAGATAGAATTGAATAGCAACATACCCTTGACCATTGACTACAAAAAGTGAGTTGATCATCACTAAGGTTCTGTAAGCTTGGCTGTAAGTGCTGGCGGAAATCGAGCGCGAACCAGCCATAGAGCGTTTTCGGTACTGTATCGAAACGTTTCAATACAATTCTTTTTCGGTAACTTGCATTTTGATAGTCAGAACACGATTCCTTAACGACAAGTGAGCTGTTTCGTTTTGTACAAGAATCAACATAATACGATATTACATAATTATTGAAAGTTAGCTCCCAAAGGCTATTGGGGGAACTGGTTGGAAGCTCATCTACGAGTAACAACCAGGAAATTCCTGGTCTAATATATCATCTGTTATCGTTTAAAATGTTATGAATATATATGCTTATTCTTTGCCCTCTACATCAGGTGAAAGAAAAAGGTACAAGCGTCAAAGTGGCATTTGCTTCAAGTAGGAGGCAAGTCAGTCATTAAAAACAGCGAAGGAAAAACACCTAGTGATATTGCAGAAGGAAACAGGTGTACTCGGGAACTGTCAATTTACACTGCGGCACAATGTAAATAAAATGTATCCGTGTAATCTCTCTGTTCTCAAGTGCGAAGCGTATTGACAATGGCAAAAAACTATGTTCCTGCAATAAAATTATCTCCCATTACCATTATGGACTTGTACCCATCAAGTAATACTAGTTTTAATGCTGTTCTCTAGGTGTTTTAGTTGTTCTGAATAACATTAAACTGTGCACTCATCTCCACTGTTGCATTACATTCTACTCGATATCATTAATTCTATTCTTCCGCCTTCGTTAACGCTCGCTTTAACCTTTGTAAGGTCTTCCACTATGATGTCGGCACCAGCTGCTTCAAGCTGTTGCAAGGAATGCGTCGTCAAACAGGCGATAACAAACATACCTGCCGCTTTTGCGGACTTAACACCAACCGCCGAGTCTTCAAACACCACACACTGGGCTCCCTTATATCCTAATACCTCTGCGGCCTTAATCCACCTATATGTCGAAATCTTAGTATGACCACAGCTGTACTTGGTTTGGTTAGGTAAATCATGACTTACCCTTCTGGATCTGGTTTTCCTTGGGAAACGGTATCACCTGCGAACAAAGCTTTTGGTCGATCAAGCTGACACTGCTGTAGTCTGGCTAGGGCCGTTCTCAGTTTTGCGCCTGTATACATACCAAAGCGTTCGCATGGAATAGCAGCGTACAAATCGGCAGCACCGGGTGCAAGAGCAACCCCATTGGAGTTAGCAGCAAGTTTGCGTTCATACATATCGACGATATCTGGAGTGATATCTTTCGGATTCCAGTATAGCATGGTATCGCGCATTGGACGTCCATGTGACATTTTCAGGATCTATAGGGGTAGGTAAGAAGTATTGAAAAGCTGACTAGGTTGTCGACAAACTTACTTCTTGAGCATCCAGTCCATATGTGGCAGCATATTCTTCCCAGAGCTCTGTTACGGCTGGTGTAGTATCTATTAAGGTTCCATCCATATCAAAGAGTGTGCACTCGAATATGA
The DNA here is from genome assembly GCF_025399195.1 of Umbelopsis ramanniana AG. Classification (NCBI taxonomy): domain Eukaryota; kingdom Fungi; phylum Mucoromycota; class Umbelopsidomycetes; order Umbelopsidales; family Umbelopsidaceae; genus Umbelopsis; species Umbelopsis ramanniana. The sequence goes on along the minus strand of NW_026252098.1, from coordinate 50,045 downwards.
GATTTTCTTGTGACATATTGTTCTTTTGGTGAAGGAGTGGAATAAGCCGTACATGGTGTATGGAACAGCGTGGCAGTGAGTCAGTCAACTTTTTTTGGCACGGCTGAGTTTACTGATTGATCGACTCCGCTATCCTACCTAACTGTCAGCTAGGGGAGCATGAGCGAGATGTTTTAGAGGCAGTTGCTCTACTTTGGCTCTTACCAACGTAAAATGAATGAATTATCAGACGAAGAATCTCATTAGACTTGGAAGCTGTAGTAGCGATTTACCATAATATAGGCCAGTTTTAATATACGGCATGCAAGACGTTCGTGCACCGGAAAGGTAGGGTCGGAAACCCTAATCCAAACAAAAACGAACGTATAGGAACTCCATCAATCAAGGGAATGCAAGATATGATCCCGGGCTACAAAGACGGTAGAATGCGCGGGGTTGCATTTGGGCCAAATTGTTGGTGTGGTCACCAGTCACCGCTGCCCAATAATTTTCGTGCCTATCCTACCAGCATTTTCCGACCTCACTTTTGACCTTGGCACATTCAACAATGAGTTCAGTCTCTTCGCACGATGGAAGTGACAAGGAATTATTCCACCCTCCTCGCCTACCTGACACTTTGGCCCCACGCTTCGCTTACTTGAGAAAGACTGACATTCTGGACACACTTGACTCCAACCGGTTTCGTGATACTGATGCCTGGAGCGTAGCTGCTACCATTGACGATCAGGAGTCGGTGTTGAGCGGACATGGCGGATCCAACTTAACCAGTATTAGCGGAAGGCACTCGATGAGCGAGAGAGCAGATGAAGGTGACGATAACTCTACGCTAGACGGTATAAGCAACAACGCTAGACCTCCCGTGAACAGCTCCCTTTCTCAGCAACCTCAGATTCTTGAAGAAATGATGGATGTTAACATCGATACCCAGAGTGAAAACGACGACGATAAAGACGATGATAAGGGATCTCGATCTAACGCAGCAGAATTTGGAGATGACAGATCGGCTGTGGCCGACTTTGGTGATGATACGCCCGACAATATCACAGATAACAACGTTGTCAGTGACGAGATCACTGCCCCACCACAACCTCAGCCCAGCTTCGCTGTATCCAAGTCTTATGTTGAACTCATGGAGGAAAATGAAATGTTGCAAAATCAGCTACGCAACCTGGAGTTAGCGCATAAACAACAAGCACTGATGATGGATAACCTCAAGACTATGGTTTCCGGTTCGGATGGATTTAAGGAGAATGACCGACAGAAACTCAATTTCGGAACTTCATCCAGCAATGGTAGCATTGGCAGCGTGAACAGTGATAGTAACCGCCAGTTATTGGTACCTTCACAATCACCTACCCAAATGCACAACCACCAAAATAACCATCACCATAACCACAATCATCATCAACATCATCCTCATCAACATCTACAGCAGCAACCAAGTTTGCCTCTCTCAGCCAGCGACTTCGAGCTCCTTGATAATCGATCACAACCCATCATAAATTCTCAGTCGATTGGACAAAAGTTAGAAGTCTTTGTCAATCAAGTCTCCGACGTGATCAGCTCTATTGTAACAACACCTACCTCTGAAGCTGCCGAAGACAATGGCACGTTGCATTTCGAAATAGAGCAGCAATTATTTCAAGAGCTCGCTAACGCTTACCTAACGACTTTACCATTTGGTACCGAGAACCACAATTTGCTTAATACAGCTTATTCTGATCAGATAACCCGTTTCAATTCTACTCTGGGAGCTAATTTTGCAAAATGGTATCGAAAGCAAACTGTTCAAAGTTTGTCTCTCAACCCTGCCACCAAGCAATACCTTGCCAACAAACGTCGCGAACTCACCTCTTCATTCTCGCATCTTTTGCAATCCAAGTCCATCTCTACCACGGTAGAACAATTGAACTCACATGATGCATGGAACAACTTGCTTGACTTGACAGCCGAGCTTAGTCTCGAAATCCATGCCGGTGCAGCGGACGTATTTGCTCAACCCATTGCCCCAGGTAGCAAGTTTGACGATGAGGTCATGCGTGACTTGAAGCCCTTGACTGGCGATAAGGAATCGAGACCGCAAAAAGTCGTAAACAAGACAATCAGTCCTTTGTTTATTGATGAAGAAGAGCTTGTGGTATTGCCAGCAAGAGTTCTCTTGGAGTAGATATCGTTTCTTTCCCCGTTCCCTTATATTAGCCCATTACTGTCCATATTCGCTCGTTTACTTTTCTTTTTCCCCCACTTCTGTCATTTTTTGACTCCATAACCGAATGAATTTCGTTTTTCGTCGTGATATCTCTCATTCTGATTTATAGTCGAAGACTAATATGTATATGGCGGCGGCCGAACTGTTGAAATCTGTCAATAAATTCAATTCGTTTGTATAAGAAAAGCTTTGTATTGAGCATCGATTACAGCTACTAATCTATATGAATGCAAATTATAATGATCTTGATACAATGATAGAAGTTACAGTAGGTTGGAAAGGTGATTTTACAAGTTGAGGAGAATATGTACATGCCAGCATTATGCTAAAAGTGGGGGAAGAGCGTATTATGCGCACTCTCGTTCATCACCAAGGTGATCGTTCCATAGCTCGAGCTTTTCGTTAAAATCACGCAAGAGCTGCAACAATCCGCCTTGACGATGGCCATTATCGTTAATAACACCACAACGGGCTGTCAGACTTTTAACAACACCTTGTAAAGTCGTTCGGTGTTTGTCAGTTGTCACGTTGATTTCTGGCTTTGACGACTTCGCTTTGGCCTTAAGATCCTGCAAGCCCTGTAACAAGTCTTCCAATCCTTGAGACTCCTAAATTTGTGGGCACAACATCGTTAGTTGAACCAGACATATATCAAAAGCCAAGTAAACGACATCTTACTTTGTTATCATATTCCACGGATTCGTATAAGCTTCTTTCATGTTCCATTTCAGCGTGTAATGTCTGTCGTCTTGTTCGAATTTCAAGTAATTTGGCTCGAAGTTTTTTCCCTTGACTCACTTCAGTTCTCCGATCCTTCTGCAGCGCTTCATTTTCATTCCATAGATTCATCTAAAGTCAGATATCAATATAGTGTTCATGTAGCATTCATCATTTGACTACTCCTTACCTGCTCAATGAAGATCGTTTCTGCCTGTTTTTTGAATAGTTTGACAGCAGCTTTGGCTTCGGAATCAGATGCTGTTGACCTGCAGCAACACCCAATATGTACACTTTAGTCACATTGACTTTGTTTGCTTGCATACAAAGAGGAAACGGAGCTTACTTCATCGTCTCTAGTAGAACTTCCCCAACCACTGATGCGACAACCGTCATCTCATTGACAGCTGGTGGCTCATCTCTAGCCGTTGACCTCGTATAGTTTCTTCTTGTTATTGGTTGTGAAAACGATGGCCGATCCACATTTATACTTGCACTTGTACTTTCATGCACTGTTTCAATTTGCCCTGTTTCTTGGGCAGGCAAAGATGCCTCTGGTCCGGTTGTGATGTGATCTAGCTGCATGATTTTACCAGGCTGCGTATCTTCAATTAAGCTGGTGTTCGCAAGATCATCCTCTAGCTCATTCATGCTCTCCGGTTCGCCCGTGCCTTCGTTCCCTTGACTGGATAGCATGGTGGATACATTGTCGTCTGCTAAATTCAGGCTCGGTGTTATTGGCGGTTCACTAATAGATTGTAAATTAGACATGCTCATTTTCCTCCTCTTAAATTTCTGTGTATCCGTGCTCGTCACGATAGGTCGTATTGGCAAGTCGGCAGGAGTTTCAGGTGTTTCCATACCAATTTGAAATGATTCGTAGATCTCGCCTGCTCGAACAAACGCTGACTTTTGGGATTGACCTCGATCTAATGAAGGCGGTGGCGTCAAATCACCCACACTTGAAGCATTGTTCCTCGATGATGTTAAGCTCATATCCATTTCATTGTCGACGCTCTGCAATTCTGACCATTAAGTCGGTTAGCCTTGCACCCTCGACATATGATATTTGAATCCAAACCGTGGCTTACCAGTGTGACGGCCAGGAGCATGATCTGAACCGGCGTTGAAAGAATTAATACTACCTTGCCGATGGGGAGAAGGTGGCAGCGGCGTCATGAAAAAGGGCTGGGCAATCGAATCGACATTGAGGAAAGAGTCTAGAGTGTCTCTGCTCGCCGATGGGTATATCTCGTTCGTATCAGAGTCATGCCTCCGAGCAAGTTCAGGAGGTTCGAGCTGGTCGGTTCCCGGTGTAGGAGTGTCGTTATGATACTCTGGCGATGGTGTGCTGCATTCGCTAACGGATGGTGTGAACGAGATTTTCAGTGGACTTGCTTTAGAGATATAATCGCTTGAATAAATCAAAAGTTAGCGTGCTGAAGGTGGCAATTATTTGCCATGGGAAAACCTACATACCTTTGGATGCGACGCTTTTGAAGTGATCTCCTCCGCGCCTCCATTGAGATTAGTTATTTCCAATTTCAAAAGAACCAGGTGAGCTATTATCAAGATATAACGAGTTTGAGGGCTGAGCGTGATGGAAACGCGCTCGGTGATAACCGTCACAAAAAAATGATGAGGACAAATTCTTTTGCTAGCAGACAGAACAATGACAATAGAAGGATCCATATTGCCAGCAGTGGACGCATATTAAATGCAAATTTGGCTTTTATTTATGAGTGCTGAAAAACTATACAATGAGGCGGTGCGAATGCAAAGATTCCTGGGCAAATATAAAGTTCTGCTATGATGCGGATGGATGTAGCGAGCTCTAGTATGCTGCTGTATGGTCTATGCTTTTAAACGCTTGGGAGAAAGAGTTGCACTGGTAGACAGTTTACGTTTGGTAGGCTTTATAGATGTTACGTTACCAAGGTCGTCTTCAGGCTCAGAGTTCTGTTTCAGACCAAGAACCCAGGCACAATGCTTCAATTGGTCATCTTCGCTTTCGAGCCTTTCGGAAGGTTTGGTTGCAATCAAAGCAGCTTCACAGTGTTTCTCATCATCTATAACATGTTTATCGGAAATGTTGGAATCAGTCTCTACATCCCATCCGCCATTGGGTATGCGACCTTTGATACGCCATTCTGCGTAATCATATCCACATTCTGATTCTAGAAATCCACGTCGCTTTTCTGAAAAGGCGATTTCGTGGGTCTTCGATGTAACAAGGGTATAGAACCTGGAAAAAAATCCAGTTTCATTTCTTCGCCTAGCACGCAAGATACGACCAAGTCGTTGAGCTTCCTGTCTACGAGATCCAAAGTGAGAAGAGATTTGAATAAGAACAGTGGCTTCAGGCAAATCAAGGGAAGTATCACCGATTCGTGAGAGGAACAGTGTGTTCACAGGAGTACGCGTGTCAACTTGTCTTGCTGCGGCATCTGACCAATGCAACTTGGTAATTTCTCGGCGGGTAGGGATAGAAAAGTGGTCGAGAATATGTTGAGTCCTATCAGCCGGTGTATCACCGTAGATAAAGGGACGATTCATAGCTTCTGCATAAAACTTTAACGCATCAATGTGATCAATATACACTAGAACCTTGTCACCTTTGGCTTCGTGATAGCGTATGAGCTGTTCGCATATACGAAACTTGTTTGGATTCAGGATGGCTAACAACGCTTTTGTATGATGCGTATTGCCGCCTGCGATGTTACCGTAAGCCTCAGCAAACACAGGGGTCATGTCCATTTCAATTTGAGTACAGATAACCTTAGCGATGTACCCCTTTTCCGCGAGTTCCTTCCACTTCGCTTCGTACAGAATGGGACCAATAATATCGTCCAAATCGCCAATCTTTTCGTCCTCTCGCAGTAAGGTAGCTGTGAGACCAATTTTGACCTTGGCTTTGATCTTCTTAACCGCTTTGCTAAAATGGTTGGCCGGAACACAATGTACTTCGTCTAGAATACAAAGTCCCCATTCGGTATTTTCCATGAACTGACTCAATCTTTTTGCATCTGGTGTTCGATACCGACTTTCCAATAGCGAGCTGTAGGTTGCAAAAAGCACTCCTGATCGGCCGTTGAATGGAAACTTGCGATCACCCGCAAACATCCCCAAGGATGCTCCCATGACGGTTGTAAACTTCAAGAACTCTTTCCTAAACTGCTCTGCTGCAATGACAGTCGAACAAACAACTAGAACTGACTTTTTCAAAGAACAGGCAACAAGGATGGACGCCAGCGTCTTTCCTGCACCGCAGGGGAGAACCACTAGGCCGGATTGGATATATGTGTGACTGGGATCATTGGAGCGTTTGACTATGAGATCTAGGGCTTCCTTTTGATAGGGGCGAATCTCGATCTCGGGTTTGAGATTTATGTTCAATTGTGGCAAATTCTTGTCCGTTTCAAAAAAATAGTTGGAATGGCCGCCCGTGTGTGAAGGTGTAGACTGCGGATCTGGTTGTTTTTGTTGGCTAGGGGTATTAGGTGATGGTGGCAGTAGAGCGATTAAATCAGCAAAGTGCTTTTGACGTTGTTGATGTTTATTCATGTCTGATAATGTTGAAGATCTTGATGGATCATGTTTTGTCATGTCCAAGAAGCTTTTTTTTTTTTTTTTTTGTTGCCGCAGAACAATTGAGTCAAAAATTTTCAGGTCAGTGAGCCTGATTTTGCCGGCCCGACCAATGTGTTAGTGCCGTTCCTTTTCATACCTGTCGTTAGGGCATACTGATCAATATGCGGCTTCTTTGTAATTGTTACTAGATATCGGAAAACTATGCAAATTTCAACTAGGGAGTTTTGCCATCAGATGAATAAGCATAACTTTGCCTGTAAATTATGATGATATTCTGTTGATGTTATCGGTTGAATTAACAATGGATAAACCGTTTTTCAAGGTTGAGTGCCAAGATGAAGCCCCCTAGAATAAAAAATCGAAGCCATTGCTTGGATGAGTTGCAAAGAAGCAATATCGGTTTCTCCCGGAAAGGAAGTTATATAGCAAACCTGATCATTGGATATGCGAAGTACATGTATATTTAAGCATGAAATGCCACTACAAATACCCTGACAGGCGCACACTAGGGGTTATATAAAGCGACCACATAGTGCCTTTGTTTTCAAAAAATAATCCCCAATTCCTTCCCAATTCTCTCCCTTCCCTTCAAAGTTTCCTCTAAAGAACTCTTATACCGTCCTAATTATCTCCATTAATCTTTCTTCACCTTGGGTCTCACTGTCATGATATCTTATGCTATTGAAAATGCTCCACCCGTACACAACCCTGATGTCGATAATGAGAAGTTATCCAGGAAGAATACTGAGCATTTGAAAAGAACAAGCGCTCTATTTCAGGAACCAAAGCTGGAGAGAGAGCTAGTGAAAAAACTCGACTATCAAATCTTGCCTTTGGTATGCGTTCTATACTGCTTTTCATTCCTCGACCGGGTGAATATTGGAAATGCGAAGTACGTTCGTCACGAATATATCGAATACCAAAAACCTGATTTTTCTAACATTCGATTTGTATTTTGATCTGTTTTGACTTTTGGTCATATTTATAGAATTGCTGGCATTGAGGACAGTTTGCAGGTATTAATCGTTTACAGAGTTCCACTACCGGCAAGTGGTATATTACCGCTTATCAAACTCACAACCAAATTTCTTTCAATTTTAGCTCAACCCCAGTCAATTCAGCACTTGTCTGGCATTATTTTATCTCAGTTATGTAAGTTAAATGGCTATTCGAAACAGTGAACTACAGAGCATCTCGGTTTGTTCAACGGCTCATTAAGTATGTTTCCATTTCTGTAGATTCTTTTTGAAGTACCAGCCAATGTACTGTTGAAACATTTCAAAATCAATGTGTGGATCAGCATAATTATGTTCCTATGGGGAGCTGTTACTGTAGTCACTGCCTTTGTGACATCGTACTCTACACTTGCAATCACTCGATTTTTCCTTGGGTAAGTTACGGCAACATTTATTACAAATTCTCAAATTCTTCTCCATATTAACATTTTCAAAATTTTCCCCCTTTGTTATCCGCAGTGTTTTTGAGGCTGGCTATGTCCCGGGTATTTTGTACTATCTATCGACTTTTTACAAACGCAGAGAGCTGGCCACGCGTGTTGCCATCTTCCTATGTTTCAACTGCATTGCTGGTATGATTTCGGGCCCAATCGGCTATGCAACCACCTTTTTGGAGGGTAAATTAGGCATGCATGGATGGCAGTTCCTCTTTTTGATAGAGGGTGTCCCTACCACGTTGCTAAGTGCTTGTTGCTATTACTTCATGATTGGTGACATTCAAAAAGTAAAGTGGCTGACCGATGCTCAAAAGGAATTGCAAGTACAGCGTATTGCCCGAGAGAAAGCCACAACATCTGAGCACGCAAATTTGACATGGAAGGAATTCAGGACTTCTATCTTTGACTGGAGAGCGTGGGCTCTAGGAATCATGTTCATGTTGTGTGTCACTCCTTTGACTGGTATATCAATTTTCTTACCTACCCTGCTGCAAGGTCAGTCATAAAGAAAGTACCATAGCAATCGCTCTGAAGCTGCATTCAACTAAACTTGATTGATTTGCATACAGATCTCGGTTTCTCCATCGGTGTAACCCAGCTGCTCGTTATTCCCATCAATTTGGTAGGAGCAATTGCAGAGATAGCATCAGCAATTGCAGCAGATCGGATGCAACAACGCTTTCCATTTATCTTTGCCGGTTCATGTCTGGCTTCTCTGAGCTTTTTTGCGCTGTGTCTTGTACAAAATCACTGGGGTATGCATATACTGAAAGAAGACCCGCAGTTTATAGGAAAAAATTCTAACTTATTGCCTTTTAAGCGCGCTATGCTCTCTTGCACTTTGCCATGATAGGCGTCACTATGACTGGTAATTATCATTTGTCTGAACGGTTTAGGAAAGATGTCGCTCTAACCGTTATACAACGTTATTTAGCACCCTGTATTTTGACGTGGGCTTCCGACAATTGGGATGGACCTACAAAAGCGATCTCCATCGCACTAGTTATCTGTCTCGGAAATGTTGGAGGTATTTTCGCATCCTTCATCTTCCGTCCTTCTGACGGACCAGCCTATGGTAAGTAACCGAAAGGAAATCATCAAGTTCATTTTTTAACGGGTTACTGACACATACGGAAACACAGTCATGCCATTCGCAGTGTTCGCCGGCATTCTGGTAATGGGTGCTGCTGCTTCGTTTGTGCTGAAAAGATATTGGAAGCGAGTCAACGATAATCGCGACATGGGAGTATACGAAATTGACATTACAGATATGAAGTCGGAAGAGGTAGACCGTTTAGGCGATCGTCATCCTTCCTTCAGATACCTTCTCTAGATAGAACCAGCTGGTTAAAGGACTAGTGAGCCTGGCTTGCTCAGCTATTTTTTAATCAGCTTCTTCAACTTCACCGATGAGATTCTGTGACCGAAATGGTCATATACTTATTCCTTATTTAATACCTCATCCTCGCACATTGGAAATACAACTTCAATCTATTTAGAAAAGATAACAAAAAAAAATATTGTGGACATTTTTCAAGAGTTCATATACCTCTTGTGAAATAAATGGATAGACATATAATTGCTAATGGATGAGATTTGGTTTGAATCTAAGTTAAATTTAAGATGATTTTTCTATGTTCTCGACGGTATGGAAAGCCGTTTCAGGATCCCACATTTTTTCCCTCATTGTTTTCGTCAGTTGATCAATGCTTAAGCCTGCAAGGCTTTCATTTTGAAGCTGATTACTCTGTTCAGCAACCTTGCATACATGAGCAGCAACGGTGGCACTAACATCGCGAATGCGGTTAAGTGAAGGATACAGATCGCCTCTAGCAGCCTCTTCAGGAGTCAAACTATTGGCTAATCCTTTAGCGGCTGCAAGAACCATGCTCGTGGTGATATGCTTGCTTTTGGACACAATGCTACCTAATCCAATACCTGGGAAGACATAAACTATAGTACAAAGTGTCAGTACGGCTAGGTTGCCAAAATAAAAAGTTGAAATAGACATTTCAAGTCACCATTGTTTCCTTGTCCGGGTTTCTTAATTTCACCTGTTTCGGGAATCTTGTAGGGGGGAAATGCAGTACCTGACGCAAAAAGCACCTGGTTGTTGGTGTGAGTCATGGCAGCTTCAAAAGAACATTCAGCTTGTGTTCTGGGATTAGAAAGAGGGAATATAATTGGTCTATGGTTGATTTTTGACATTTCTTGTAGTACATTTGCATCGAAGGAATCTGGTTGAGAACTTAAGCCGATCAACCTTGAACGAGAAAGAAAATCAAAAGCGTTATTGTCAGGAAGAAAAGATCGACAGATATCATATAATGTTCAAAGGGTTGCCTTTAGCGATTACTTACGTAGTAGGCTTAATCGCTTTCACAATTTCAGAAAGAGACTTGGTGCCACTGCCAACACTATCTTTGCGACTGAAATATCTTTTATGTTCCGGTAGCTTATCACCTCGACCGTCATAAACAAGACCTTTAGAATCAACAGTCCAGAACATGGCCTTTGCCTTTTCTTCCGGAATGCCATGCTCAATGATGAGATAGTCGCATATATGCTTTGCTACACCAAAAGCGGCAGATCCGGCACCAGAGAATAGAATACGATGATTTTCAATTGGGGTATCCTTAGCAACTTGCCTAAACGCATTTATCAAACCAGCGAGAACAACAGCACCGGTGCCTTGGATATCGTCATTGAAACAGAACCTTTCATTTTGATATTTTTGGAGAAGAGTGAAAGCGTGTGATGTGGACCAGTCTTCGAATTGCACCAGGATATTGGGGAAGGTTTCGTATAGAGCATTGATGGTTTGGTCTACAGCCGAGTAAAACTACAAGTTGACTCATATTATTTTCTGAAGTCCGAACCCACCAAACGTCAGTTAAAACGCATACTCTACCTCATCGTCATTTGGCCTTGTCTGCTTGACTCCAAGATAAAACTCATCGTTCAAAAGAGAATCGTTATTGGTTCCAAGGTCCAGAAGGATTGGCAACGTCTTCCGCGGATCAATACCAGCTCCGGCTACATAAAGTTGTAATTTTCCAATAGGGATACCCATACCGTTCATACCTAGGTCACCTAGTCCCAATATGCGAGAACCATCTGAGATAACCGTAATTTCTGGTTGAAAGGCGGCCTGATCTGAAAGGGCTGCACTGTAGTCACGCAAAATTTGGGGCAAATTCGGAAGGGAATCTTTTGTGATATACAGGCCATCAGGCACGCCGGGTGGGGCTAAAAACGGGTAAATGTGTGAATATTCTAAACATGCCTTGCCGACCGTGGGAGTGTAGATAATGGGAGCCATTTCCTGGAAGTACAGTATAATACAATAAAAGATGATTGATGAGGTCGTTTCTTCACCATATCTTGCGACAAACATAGGTCTAACTTACCGATAGTTCATCGCATACAATTTTATAGAACAGCGACACGTTGGTGTTTCTCAAATGTGCCAAGAACATGTACTTCTCCATGTCGGTTGACTTTGACCGTAACTGAACCAATGCACGCTTCTTCTGAACATCCAGTGACTCAACTTTATTTGGCATCAAGCCGTCCAAGCCAAGTACACTTCTGGCAGCTACAGGAGTTGAAGTTCCTATGGCAGACATGGTAAGATGCGAATACCCAAGCAACAAAGTGCACCGCGAGTATATATCTTACCGAGGTTGAGATATGGAGAGTAGGCTTCGTGTCGTTTGGCAAGTTGGGTTGGCGGAGTGCTAGCCTTTTTTACAGAAGCACTTGCGGTATGCGACCATCGAGCACGTAGAAGAGGCTTACAACGAAGCAAGCGTAGGGAGGAGAACATACAAGTAGAGTATAAGAAAATGAGAGAGAGATATCGCCGAGGTCTTTATGAAGTATGGCTAAGAAGCGCGACGAGTCACTTTTTTATTGTTTTTATTCGCTGAAAAGTAATAGTCAAATTGACACATGAGTTGATCCAAGCAACAGCCAATCGCTGGGCAAGTGTCAAAAAAGCCTGCAAAAGTGAAACTCAAGCCCGGCTGAAAAACGTGACTTTCACCATGAATTTCAAGATGTGGGGCGGAAAAAAAAAAATCGCGCTCCCCAGGAAAAACGTGGCAAGGGAAAGGTTTTGCCAACTCTATCCTCATTCTTTATTATTATGGGTAATTCCACCAGTAAGAACACAGATTACTCAAACCTTTCGTCATCTCGCGTAGAGGACACCGTTCTGTGCGAATATGTTGATCTTGCAGCCCAATCCATGGGTTCCACCATTGTACGCGCTTCCGACGAATTCTTTGGCGCTGCTGCCAACATTTTAAAGCCTGATGCCGTTAAACATAACGATGATGACGATACAGGTAAATAAAAGCAACATTTTATTACCAGTACTATAGATCGGAAACATGACTTTATCTGACTTTATGCATCGCGCGATGATGAACGCTCTCTAGTGGCAGATGGTGAATTGGACGGATGGCAGACAAAGCGTCATAGCAACAGAGATTGGTACGTCGTCAGTTTGATTACTCCTTTACGTATCAACCCATTTTTCGACTAGCACTGAAACAAACCCGTCATATCCTTCCAGGGCCATTATCAGACTAGGTTGTGAAGGAACAATTACTGGTTTTGATATTGATACTACCAACTTCAGAGACAGCTCCCCTGTACAAGTTAAGGTAGAAGCTGCTGTAGCATCCGAAGACCTTAAGGACGATGACTTTGATAATTGGAAGGTATGCTGGCGACGAGATCAGGTTTGCAGACGCGGGAAAATGGGTGATTGCTAAACGTTCATTTGCCCTGTTTCAGTGGACCACCTTACTCCCCGACGTGGCAGTTAAGCCGGACACCCACAATTTGTTCTTGATTCGTGACACCGACGAACTATACAGCCATCTTCGTGTCACAATTATTCCTGATGGTGGAATTGTACGTTATTTATGTATATCCGGCATCTTATCATTACCATTTGTCTAATTCTTTTCTTATTCAAGGCTCGTCTTCGCTGCTTTGGCAGCGTCATCACTAAGGCTGCAGAATCCAGCTCAGAACCCCTTGATTTGGCATTTATTGGTAATGGAGGTCACGTTGTTGCCTGCAGCGATGCCCGTTACGGCAAGCGTCCAAATATTTTAATGTCTGGTATTGGCAACGGACCGTATGTACTTTCATTAGCTATATGTGATGGCGCTTCATACTGTTTTCTCATGCATTCATCCCCAACAGGTCTGATGGATGGGTCACTCAAAGATCTCGCCTGAAGAACAGAAACGACTGGATTGTAGTTCAATTGGGTACATCTGCCGTTTTGAAGGAGGCTGTTGTGGACACCACCTTTTTCAAGGGTAAGGGGAATATACTAAAGTGAAGGAAGACGTTGCGACTATTGCAATTGACCGTTTTCTATGTAGGTAATGCTCCTGAAGCTATTGCCATTGATGGATGTTACAGCATGGAGGTAAGTTCAATTTGGTCAAATGATAATAATGCAGGGCAACTTGACGCTAACAATGAGACCATTTGTGTACAATCATGTATTAGAGCGATCCCGATCTTGATGTCGGCGTTGAATGGGTCCAACTTGTTGCCAAGCAAAGAATCAACCCTAATGAGAGACAGGCCTATGCTATTCCCAGCAACGAAATCTTCACTCATGTCAAGTTGACCGTCTTCCCTGGTAAGCTGAGATGAAGTGTAGGAACTACGTAGTGACCATTGTATTACCTGGCACTAATTGTTTCATTAATCCTAGATGGTGGTGTTCAGCGTCTTCGCATTATCGGTACCCCTAAGAAGCTTCCCAACCCTACGGTGACCACTGAGATTATTCAGACCACCGAAGTCATTGTCACTGAAGATCTTGAAAAGCCTGATGTCAAGGAAACCGCCATTGTTGAAAAGGTGGAAACAATCACAACCGTCGAGCGAGCAGAATCACCATCTAAACTCATGGTCGCTGAGGTAGCAGAGGAGGAAGAAGCTATCATTTCCAAGACCATGGAAAACCCTTTCACCGAGGATATATCTCCAAAGAAGAAGGTATCTTCCAGCATTAACAAGAAGTCTGCTACGACTGCAAAGTCGGTGTCCAAGAAGGGCAACAAACGTGAACTTGTGGTGGAGGCTGCTGAAGAGGAAGTTGTTAGCGTGACCAACAAGCGTCGTGGACCCTCCGCTGCCAGTGCCCGCAAAGCCCCCGCTGACACTACTGAAGAACCCATGCTTGCTAATGGAGAAACTGCAACTACCCCTCCTAACAAGCGTGTTAAGCGAAACTTATGACTCTCTGCTAGCCCTCAGCGTGTTAAGTGCGTGCAATGCGTACTCTCGGACAAAGGAATTTGTTCTGAATGTTTGAACTCATAATTTCTTTCCCTTCCCATTTCCATGTATTTTGATGCTGTTCTGATTCATTGTTTTTCAATCATCACCTGCTTTTGAAAGAGAATTTCGATACGTAAAAAACCCAAAAAAAAAAAGAATTGAATCCCCCCAAAGAAAAACCCATACACACAACTCCTTTCGGTTTCTTACGTTCTCTTTATTATTATTTCCATTGTTTCTTTTCAATACGTTTATATTTTTTCGTTCCATATCGAGAGGGATACATGTTAGTAGGTACGGCGTTTGCTTCTCAGTAGTTCTTTCTTTAAAAAAACTCATTTTCTAATTTATTCAAAATTGACTATGAAAGCGGAACATAACAATAAGAATCCAAAGTTTTACATAAAAGACAAGTCTATGACGAGAAAGGAGAAGAATGTAAGGGCAAGATGAGGGGAAGGCAAAAAGGGAGAATTATAGATTGGAAGTGTTCTGTTTTGTTGTGAAGGCAACACATACGACGAATGTGCTTGAAGAATGGCAATGGAAGAGAAACCCTTTTTTTCTCATATTTGGTAGATATTTATGCCTCGAATGATCGGCTTCTAAGAAAGGCAATGATGCGAGGTCATCAATTTATGTATTTTCAGGTTTATCTTCTTCTTGACCCACGAGATGGGTTTGTTCGGTGCTCATATGGATGCTGGTCGAAGTCGACGTCGATGACGAAATCGAACGTAATTCAAAGTTGCTAGACATGTCTTCCATACGATGAACAACTACCTCAGTCTCTGAATAATGTGGTGGAGGAGCTTCCCGGATTTCCAGCGCGGGGCGATGATTGATTTGTATCATGACGTGGTCTGTATCGGTATGTTCGGATGCTTCTTGGTAGGTTGGTAATGGATCGACATCCACTTCTGGATCACATTGAGCCAGCTCAATGACCAGACATGCTGTTGCCTTTTCTACTCGATCACTTCGAGTGGCTCTACGAACTGTCCACTTTAAATGATGTTGCGAAGCATCCTTCTTATTAAGGTCTCCTAAATGCGATTTCAACGTCTTTTCAAACTACGGCAAAAGTAGATGGTGAGAAGCCTGTGCGTAAAAATGAAAGATACTAGCACTATTGTACAAATAACCTACCTCTTTGATCCTGTAAACCATAGTGGATCGACGGCGGCTGGTCCATAAACTGAGAATAGCAGGAAACACCAGCAAGAGGAGCGGATACCACATCGACACTCCAGCCGCGCGAGCAACCAAGGAGAACGCAGCTGATGCTATGACGGACAATATCGCCAGTAGAAATATATAGTAATCCCAATGACTACTTGGATAGTTTCTACGCACTAGTTTACTTAACTCTTTCGTGCGTGTATGAAAGGTTTCGCGTGGCAACTGTTCGAGAACGTAACGTCGATGGGACCAAGGAAATTTTTTGGGAAGGGAGAAAGAAAATTTAGTGGGGGGTCAAATAAATTATATGGACACTCTCCACATCATATTCAACATTCAAAATGGAAGAGCGAAATAGAAAGCCAAAGTGAATCAGATACCTACAAACTCGGACAGAGTCTCCACATCTTCATATGTCTCAAATAAAAGTTGTGGGGGTCGCCACCTGTGGGTGATGATTACCATGGAGGTGAAAAGAGTCATTGATCAGCAAGATGAACAAGATTTAGAAGTTGAGAAAGCTTTTCAAAAATGCCTTTGGATGCTGCTGGAAGGGGCGATCCTTACGGGCTTAATCCCCCAAGCTAACAGTTCTGGGCCGGACAAGGATCCCAAAAATAAAATATCCCAAATAAAACTCAGGGGAATATACCACAATGGTAAAGGAGACACCACATACGCACGAGTGGTATCTTAGCGTGCGTCTACTTCTGTTTTGTCCAGGTCATTTTTAAGCTCATTCACTCCTGAGAATAAAATCATAAGCTCCTAGCACAGTTGGGATGGGGAGTATTGTATTTAAAAGAAAATAGACAGATCAAATGAAAGAATAGAAAGTACAACAAAGGCGTTTGGGTATGGCAAGGAATCAGCCCAACATACCAATATATACAAATTACATATCATAAACATTTATATATATAATTGTCCTAATGTAATGAGTGAATATGCTACAGGTCTGGGATCCCTTCTGGCCTTCGTTCTCGAACACTTGAGCCTCGGTTGACATGCACAACTTGCAATGGATCATCTGGACCATATTTCGGTCGCTTACTAGGTACTGTTTTAGAACGAGCCAGTCCTCTTGATTTTCTGCGTTCATTGGGTAACAAATGTCCAGATCGAATCGCCGCTGCGGCCTTCATGGCATCAATATCCACTCCCTCTAATGGTTGATGTGAAGGTGGAAGCCACGTGGTAGATCGTCGATAATGTGCCATAGGGTGTGGATGTGAGAGTTCTGGTTCTTTTTGCTCGCGATGTGGCAAACGCTTGTGGGGCAGATGATGGAGGTGTGATTTTACGTCTGATTTTCTGTAGAGACGCTTGGACTCCTCATCTGCAGGCTTCTTGTTCTCCTTGGCTATTTGTGACTTTGGTACTGCAGCGGTAGTGGATGCAGCTGCTGTCATAGCGCTAATAGGCGTTGATGATGTATCCAGCGGAATAGGGGTACGTTGTGTTACAACAGGGTATGAAGTAGGTGATGGCGTGCGAGTTACATTAGCCTTTGGCATAGAAAAGAGAGTTTGATTCTCAATCAAAAACTTGATGACTTGTTGAGAGTGTTTATATTCGCTTGGTTGCATATCGTTTCTCGAAAGCATGCCTGGTGTAAACACCGACGCTAAATTAGCACTGTCCATTCGAGTAAATTCGCTATTTGATGCGAACAGGTGGAGCAAATCCAGCAAATACAACAGTAAAAACTGGTGAGGCAAAGGTAAGCGATCTATGAGGCCTTGGAATCGCCGCACTTGAGCTTCCTTATTTGGGTACTTTGGGTTGTCTAACGAGGTGGAAAAAGGTTATTTTTGGCTTGCAGTTAGTTCATTTCCAGCGCGCCGGCGGAAGTCCCTGGTTTGGAAAGAAACTAGCTAATCTCCAATAACGCGCCTACCCACTTACCGAGAACGTTTCGAAAGTCGCTGTAACTCTTATGAGTGATAACAGGGTCAGGTAAGGAATTAAGGAACCGTCTCAATACGTTAGCAGCGTCGTGGATCGAATAGCCTTGCCAGTCCAGCTGACTACCGTACAATGGCGGAATATCAAACAAATGCTGTAATTCACCAATCCTGCGAGCACTTCCACTCAATCGAAAGATTCCTTCCACAAACAATCCTGAGAGAAGTAGGTTAAGAAACAAGGGGAACCGTATGCATTGAGAATATATTTTTTACCCACCATGATCCTTTAAATAAGCTCCACACTTCGCCACTATACAAGGTATCTGACCAAAGCATTGCTGACCGCTTGCATCATCGGCGTACGAGATATTGACAAAGGCATATTGGATACTGGTCTCCAAAAGCACAGAAAAGATCGAGCCGTCTATGTAGTGGAAGGTCCAAAAGTATGCAGGGGAAGAGAAAAAAGACGAGTGAGGGCGGGGAGGTAAAGGTTAAAGACAAGCTTTAGGCGGTTTTAATAACAACAGCTCGAAATCTTACCATTAGGAGGGGCATGAGAACCAGATGGTAATCGATGGGGTTTATCGGTGGTGACTTTTTTCCACCATGCTCTAAGCATGATTTTGTCCATTGCGCCGATTGTTGGTTGGAGTGAAGAAAAAGGACTAATGGCGGGGACTGGTGGGGGGAGGGAGAGGTTACGGCTTTGACCAAAGGAAAATACATTCTGTCAGCCCAAGCCCATTTTCCACTTTGCGAGGTGTACACATCACAAAAGTAATAATAAGCTTTTTAATTGATTACCATTCTTCATTCTTTCAAATTGTCTTTCACCTTGGTCCGACGACAATACCCGGCGCCAACTTCTATAAAGGTCCTCAAAAACGCACTGTCCCATGTCGACCATCGGAAATCAACTTCAACCTGAAATTCTTCCGACAAGTCGAAGCTCTAACACTGCTACTACCACTATAGCAATAAACGACCATGCGGCTGCTAACAATAAACAGAGAAACTACCAGGTGTTTCCTGGCCAAAATCGATTTTTCTGCCAGGGTCGACTTATGACCAGTAGAGAATATTGGGCGTTTCTGACAGCACTGGTTATTCTACTGGTCCCCAGTGCACTTTTTTTTGCCTTTACGTGAGCCTTGATTTTCTTTTCCCTTGATGATCTCTCTCCATTTGTTTTGTTACATGCTTACCTCCGCCGTGTTTGCGCACAGGTGTCCGTGGCTGTGGATCAACATTCACCCCTCTGTTCCAATTATATTCGCCTACCTGTTTGTATTAGCCATGGCATCCATGCTCAAGACATCCTGGACAGACCCAGGGGTAAGGTTCAGGACGTTTCTATGCAGGGAGAGAATACTAGTATAGCTCGAATTAATGATGTTTGCATTATCTCAATTGCTTTTTTCTCCTCTGCCGGCTGTAGATCGTTCCTCGTAACCTGCATCCAATGTCGACGACTGCCAGGGACCATAATCGATATTCTGTATCATACGATGACATGTGGCCGCAAAACATGCCGCTACCAAAGGAAGTCCAAGTGAAGGATCAAATTGTTAGGCTGAAGTATTGTGATACCTGCCAGCTATATCGTCCTCCGAGAGCCAGTCATTGCAGACAGTGTAATAATTGTGTTGGTATGTATGACGCCATCGAACCCCCCCCCCTTTCTTTTTGTTTAGGCGACCTTCAATAACCTTGCCATCATGAAATATTTCATTTTGATTAGAGAACGAAGATCACCATTGCATCTGGCTAAATAATTGCATTGGCCGAAGGAATTACCGAAGTTTCTTTGTATTTGTGACTGTGGCGACGCTGATGTGCTTTTATGCCTTTGCATTTTCATTTGTTCATGTCTATACTCTATTCACATCCAAATATCCGTA
The DNA here is from genome assembly GCF_025399195.1 of Umbelopsis ramanniana AG. Lineage (NCBI taxonomy): Eukaryota > Fungi > Mucoromycota > Umbelopsidomycetes > Umbelopsidales > Umbelopsidaceae > Umbelopsis > Umbelopsis ramanniana. The sequence continues at coordinate 30,758 of NW_026252098.1, read as the reverse complement.
CTCGTTTGTGGATGCATTGGCTGCCGCTCCTCTCAGCTTTGTTGTATTTCTCTTATGTTTTGTCCTGATGTGGAGCGTAGGTGGTCTGAGTGGTTACCATTGCTACCTGGTGATGAGAAATGTAACCACGCACGAGCAACTACGAAACTCCGTCATGAGTCGACCCTACCCACCGAATCCATTCAACTTTGGTAATGCTGTGTCCAACTTTTGGTATGTTCTCTGTCGACCGCAACCGAAAAGGTAAAGTTTCTCGAAAGTAGATTAAAACTGGCCTTGGTTTCCGTATGGTATGTCTTATGAAAAAGTCAAAATATGTTAGTTACATCGGACGCCGCAAGCAATTTGTACCCTCATCTCCATACCCGTCAGCCGTAGATAACAATACTTCAGAGCCAGTTTGGAACTATGGATAGTAATCTGTATCTTTGCCAAAGGAACTGTTATAAGCTGGTTGTATTTTCCTTACAATGTTTCCTGTCACTTTCTCCTCCCTCCGTACTTCTTGTAAAATACCATCACCCAAGACTTAAAGTTTGATATAATGAACCTGTGGGATATCACTTTATAAACAACTACAAAAACTTGTATGTTATTAAGCCAATGGCAATTATCTTGAAAACATTTTGCGTTATGCTCCATGAGAAAATGATTGCTTCACGAATTAGTTCTATTTCACTACTTCAAAGGGAGCAGATCGCGCATTTCTGGTACCATCTACGAACCACAGCGAAGATGCGTTGCTTTGACGAATTCGTTAATGTTCCGATGGTAAATGTGATGGTGATATGAGAGTTTTTGTATATTTCAGCTAGTGTACAGAAAAGGCGGGAATGATGAGTGACGAAAAAGTCTGATCGTCTCTTAGATTAAAACAAATAGTCGCCGTCTCCCTCTGTTCGTCCTTCTCCTTCTTGTTTGACTATATCTGCATCTTCGCCAAGAACAATGACGCGTCGGAGCCTCTCCAATCTTTCTCTTTGCACCTGGACCAACTCCTCAATATCCACATCCTCATTGATTGGGGCAGAGGAAGTTGCTAGCAGATCGTTATCTTCGTCCATACCAGTGGCCAATAGATCTTCAGATATGTCAGTGTCTTCAGCCATGGATTCATCCGCACCATTCTGATCTTGTTGTGCCAGCTTGTTGCTCTGTTGTAACTTCTGTTGCTGGATTTGTTGTTGATGTTGAGCTTTTTGATCGAGAATGAGTATTCGTCGGGATTGATCCTATGAAGGCAGTTAGCACATACTTTATAGCCGTAATACGCACCATAGATATACAACATACGAGAATATAATGGATTTGATCGCATATGGTTGCAAACTCTTCACAGCGGGCTTCTAAGGTTTGCATCAAGTGTCGTGGTGGTGCGGGAGCTAGGTCTTGCTCATTCCTACAATTAACGAAGAGTTTTGAATATCCAGTCGAGAATGAAACACAGTGAACGGAAAGGACTGTACCCTGAGCGTATTTGCACTTGGTGTAGCAAGACTTTGGCAGCCGCCTCTAAAAGTTCCTGTGTTCAAATTATGGACGTTAGAGAATCAAATCGTTAAAAGCGTAGGGAATACGTTCAAAAGATTTCAAGTCAAAGACGTACACCGTTGATGAGTTTAGTGAGAGCACTGATTTCATTCTGCAATGGCCGTTGAACTTGTGCTTGAGGCTGGAATCTGGCAGGCATGTGTAAATGGTATGGAAGCAACTGCGTTGAAAATTCGCACTCCCAAATTTGAGTCTTCGATTTCATAGCCTAAAAATTCGGCATGGACGCGATAACCTGATGCCTAAGGGCTGTCTACCCAAGTATACCACTACGATTATATCAAACACACATATCATCCAACGGCTTTTAAAGTAACAAATGTATATATATCTTCCCTTTAATTTCGTCTTTTCTTTTGTTTAAACAAATAATTCTTTATGAGCACCATTTTATAAACCTCCACCGTACATGCCACTTGGGCTTCCTCCCATGCCGTACGGCGCTGAGGCGCCAGTCATCATAGGGCTTTGTTGTGGAAACATACCACCAGTGGGACCAGCAGTAAGCATGAGTGGGTTACCAAGGGCTCCTCCCATAACAGGTGCTGCAGCTGAAAAAAAAAAATTTGGTTTAGTAAATGATTATTTGAAGTAACAATAAGACAAATAATAATACTTACGAGCATTTTCCTGAGACTCGGCCTTTTCCTTCAAATCCTTGACTTCCTTACCCAACACATCAATCTTGTTGAACTGCTCGCGCATGATATTGATCATATAGGGCATTGAGAAGTCGTTCAAACCATGTCTCCACGAAAGCTCCATAACGACATCAGGTCTCATGAGGTCATAGCATGCATATAACATAGCAGCAAAGCATTCTCGGTTGCCAACTTCGACAAAGTATTGCAAAAGTTCTTCGGCAATATCATTGCTCTTTGAATCAGCAGCGGTTTGCATGGCATCCTTGAAAAGTCGATCTTGCTTAGAGAGGGTGATACTCTGTCTCCAGCGCTTGTTCATCTTGTAGAGATGAGCGGCAATACGACGGAATTCCAGGAGGTCGTGCTTCTCCAATTTTTGAGCAAGTTCAATGGTGTCAAAGTTATCAAAGTGGTCAATCGAATCTCGTAGTCCATTATAATCTTCCTCTTCTATCAACAACTCGTTAAGAGCATGGTTGACTGCCTTGTTATTGACATGTTGTACAGTAACAAGATATGGCTTGATGAGTGGGATATTGTCAGACTTCTCAAAAATTTGAACAACTCGTGTATGGTCAATCTTGGCGGTAAGAGCAGCCAAGAGATCGGTCAAGAGAAGTGGTTGTTCATTCAAGTAGAATCGCAAAGCCTTGTAATAGATTTCGTGGTTGGAGACCTTGACGACGACATCCTTGAAAGCAGAATGTTCCCAAGCATCGGGTGAGTGCTCCATCATAGCTTGAGAAGCATTATCAAACTCGTCATAATGGACATAAAGGAAAACAAGTTCACGCCACAAATGTGCTTCTTCGCATGACCGAATGACCTTGGGGATGTTGATACGAGAGACGAACAACTTGAGATGCTCCATCATCTTCTCAGGAGCATACTTGGCATACAAGATGGCAAGTTCAGTGAACATACCCATGTGGGCACGCTCAAGACCCAAACCAGCTTCCAAAAGGCTGATGAGTTCCTCAAAGTAACCATTGGATTCGTAAACCTTGATCAATTCTTCAAGTTCTTCAGCGTGAACAATGATGTGAAGACCACAGATTTGAGCAAGACGGAATTCGCGATTCTTGATACAAGCAGCATTGACTTCCTTCCATACTTTTGTGTTGCTGGCCTTTCGAGCACAATCAACAGCGCCTTGGTAGTCTCCAAGATAGACAAGAGTAGTAGCAAGACGAGCGTGGTTTGAAATGCTGCTGAACAAAATCTTGGCAGCTTCAAACATGTGAGAGTCGAAACAGCGGTCTCCAACTTGTTGAATCTGAGCAATGTTGGGTGAAGCAATGAAATCCTCAAGATCGACCAATCGATCAGTCTTGGCGTAAGCAAAGAGCAATTCGGTTTCAATGTAAGGCTCACGAGAGTGCTTGCGAGCCATTTGCAAGAAACGAACGAGGTCTTCAAACTTGTCAGCACGTTGGGCGTAGGTCGTGACTTCAACATAGTTGGATGGGTCATTTGCACGAATGTATGAATCTATTAAATGATGCAGAATGGTTGTGATTAGTTGTCGTCATCAACTCGACATCACGTTAGGAAGGAGATAAAAAAAATATGTTACCGATTGAATCCTTAACACGCATGTTATCAAGTTGAGCCTTGGCAAGTCGGCTCCAGACTTCAGGCTGATCGCAGCGCTCAGCAAATTCGTAGGCACGATCAATGTTGCCAATGTTGTCGATCAAAACATTGATGGCACTGCTGTTGACATTATACTTCTTGAAGATGGTGAAAGCTTCTTCGAACAAGTCTGCTCCAATACAGATGTTGGCGATATCAGGAGCATCGTAGTTATCGAGGCGGTTGATGTAATCCATAACTCTGGTTTGGTCAGCCTTGACAGCAGTCAAAATAAGCAAGTTTTGCAAATTTTTGTTATCACTGAAGGCGGTGCCTTCAAGAACAATCTTCTCCAATAATTCAATGAGTTCGTTGGGCAATTCAGCAGCCATGAATGCCTTGACTGTGATGGAGACATCTTCAGGATCTGAACATTCAGGAAGAGCAGTACCGACGATCTAAGTTGAAAGACAGTTAATCAATTGGTCAAGAACCCATGGTATGATGGCTGACGACTTTTACCTGATCAATCAGTTGTCGACGATTGCTGTTGCTCTCCTGCAAAACGTGCTGCCACAAAGTGGTATCTCGTCTACGGACAAGATAGCGTGCTTGGTGCTTGAACATGGAGTTTTCATTGGTAATGTTAATGAGCTCGTAGTCACACTGTCCCTTCTGGTAACAGATGTATGCGAGATAGGGATCTCTCTTTTCGCAGTATTTACCAATGAAACGAGGATCATAGTACTAAACGGCGGAAAAAGTGAACATTAGCATCAACAGACACGCTCATCCAGCCAGGTGTCAATGCAATCATTTACCTCGTTCTCCTTCAAGAAAGGTTCTGGGTTATTGTTTGTGTCAATGTAGATCTTGGCCAAGGCGTTGTAAACATCCTTGTCAGTGCTACCGTCATTAACACGAATCTCAAGCCAAGGCAAAAGGAGCTTGAGGCGGTTGCGCTTCTCAACTTCTTCGCAAAGCTGGTCTACAGGGAGAGTACCAGAGACAGACATCAAAAGATTCTTGATAACGTCTTCGTCGCAACCGACATCGAGCAAACCACCAATGACAGCGGGTGTACGTGAAGGGTTGACCTTTTGTACATAGATCTCAATGTACTTTTGCAAATTGTTGTGGTAAAGGTAGAGTACAAGATCATGGACAAAGTCGAATCGGTCGCATACAATGATGAGAGGCAATTGATCGCTAAGTTTTGCTTCCTATAAACGACGGTATATTAGTCAAGTGTAACCGTTATCATCGTCATGTTCCTCTCGATTATATTGCGTACCTTCAAGAAATTCTTGACCTTCTCAGCGTCATAGTAATTGCTTTCGCGACAGATGCGTTCGACTTCACGAATATTACCAGTTCGGCATGCAGCCTGGATGTACTTGAAGTGAACAAGGGAGTCCTCGCTCAAGTTGACGATGGAACCGAGGTAATAGTATAGTCCTATTGGAAACAAATGAGTGTTAGCAATTGAAGCGGCGATCGCCCATTAATACATTAAATAAATTCTTACCTTCATTGGTCTTGAAGGTCTCAAAGAGATCAATGAGATTGTGAGGTTGCAATTGCTCAGAGTATTTAGTGGCAACCTGGACGGCAATTTGCAGATTTTGGCGGAGGTTGGTAGCAAGCATTTCCTTCAAGCATTCAAGAGTCTGCTCAACGGAAAGGCGACCAAAGTATTCAACAACCCATTCAGGGTTGAGAAGATTAGTGTGGGGCAAAATGCGCTTAATATCGTGGATATCGGTATAGTGTTCCAAAGCCTGAAAGAAATCAATTGGGAATTAGTGCTGTGTTATCGGCTTAGGCATACTATTCACAACAAGGAAACATACACGTTGGTACAACCCAGCCTTCTCGCAAAGTCCACCGATGAGGACACGATCGTAATGAGTGAACATCTCGTTACCCAAAATGGCATCAGCAACTTGGGGAGCGTGAACAAGATTCATTTCAAGCAAGCGGGTCTGAAGAGCACCTTGTTCGGGCTTGTTATCTTTAAGAGCGTCCAAAAGGAATGAAGTTGCTTGTTGGATCATGTTTTGAGACATAAAGACATCAACAACCTATAGTATGACATATGTCAGCAAACGCCTAAGGTGATCAGGCTAATACTGGTCGTAATCACTTACCCTGTCCAAGTCAATAAGGGCACCATCCTCATCATTAGCGAGCATAGTGGCGAACTCGGCTCCCTTCTCGGGGTCAGAACGCATAATGTTCTGCAAGAGGCCAATGTAGTCAGGCTGGTAACCGACCTTCTTGGCATAAAGGAGAATCTTGTTGTATTGACGCAATTCTGCGAAGCAAAGGACAACCTAAAGATAAAAACAGCATTTAGCGACTAGCTCGTGATGACACACCACGAATTGCATGTAGATATACCTTGTGGGGCACGTTTGCCCGAAGGTAGACTGAGAGAGCAAGTGTAGGGTCATGTTGCTTGACAATATCACCAAGTTCTTCGCTGCACTCTAATTTGTCTTCCTTCAACCACTTCTCCAAGAGTTGCTTGCGGTTTTGGAGCAAGACGGGTTTAGCAAGTTCGATGGATTCGAAGCGGTTGAGCTCACCCTTTTCAAGCAAGATACCAAAGTATTGAAGAATTGGAGTAAGCTGGCCTGGGCCAACTTGAACATGCTTGAATCGATTGATTGTATCAGCAGTTCTGAGAATACCGCGGGGTGAATTTGCGGCCACCTTGGCGGCTTCGCCATAGGCTCCAGTAGCAAAAAGCTCATTGAAACGCTGGACATACAAATCGTCTGCACCAGGCAAACCACCACGAGAAGCTAATTTCAAAGCCAATTCGGTGTTGTTCAAAGTGTTGATGATATAAGGGATGATCTTATTTTCGTCAACGCTGACGGAAAGAACCTGTACATAAGAAAAAAATCATTCAGATACTGTGGAACATTCACCTTTTTCTGACCCAATGTTTTTTTCTTTATGTCTCTAGCTTACCTGACCCTTGCGGTTAACACCAAGAATACCACTTGTGGCTTCATGCTCAGCAGTGACAAAGATAGTTTCACCGCTAATTCTGTTCATGTAAATGCAAGTGCCAGACTCGAGATCATAAAGATGAATGAACCCGAACTTTGTGACAACAAATACGATTCCATATTTATGGCTGACTTGCATGGCAACAGGGAAGTCATTGACAGCTTCAGAAGGGAAAAAGATTTCGACGGCCTTCTTTTGGAAAGGAGGGTTTCCTTCTTGGTGGTCAACTTCAACGATTTGAAGCTACAATGTGAAAGAAGAGATTAAAAATACGTTCGATGAAATTTTATCTCCATGTAACCATTTAACCTACCTTTGCACCATTGGTACTACGAACAGCAAATGCAAAAAGCCTGGTGGGTGAAGCGGAGCCTTCAAGTCTAAGGTCAGCAAATGCTGCGGCATGACCTTCAATAGGCTGACTGACACCGCGTTCTTTGGAAAACAGTTGCATGGAACCAACAACACGTCCTTGCTAATAGGATGTTAGGAGGGTTTTAGAAAAAAAAATTCGAGGAAATTGTTGTAGCGAAAAAGATGGCAACTAACCTGAGCAGAAATTCCGATCAAGACCATCCATTTCTCATCAGAGTTGACGCGGTAGTTGATGATTTGACAGCCGGACAAACTAGCATGTCTATCAAAGATCTTAACGGGAGCAGACTCTCCTTCCACGGACCAATGATAAACAGCAGTCTCAGTAACCAAACCAAGGGTCTTAATGTCAATCCAGCGCCAAAAGACGACATCTTCATGCATCAAGTGGGACTTGAGCTTGGACTTCATTTCCAGGTTGAAAACTTGCAACTGACGTTGAGCTAATGGCAAGGTAAAAAGCAAGGTTAGCAAAAAATGAACTCTTCGAGTAAAAGACGGGTGACGGTATGTCGGAAATAGCAAAGCCTATTCCACCAAAAAAGTAAATAGCTGAGATGGCAGTGAATTGCAAGTACCTTTCAAGGCCATCACCTTGGATGCAGGATTCATGATGACAGAGTCTGCGGTGATGGGTCGTCGAACGAGTTCATTGTTGTTGGCCATGTCTATGATGACGACCTGGTTTGTTTCATTGACCTTTTCGCGAACACAGATGAAACGGTCGGATTCCATCGTGAGGGTGTTGAAGCTGATGCTGGCAGCATTAACGCCGAGAGACGTCAGCTAGAATATGAGTAAACCGCAAGTTTGTTAGTACAGATGATTGGAGAGCGTGCGATCCCGCCAAGATTAGGTGGGTGCGGGGGTAGAGCCAAGAGATGTAGCCGCTTACCTGCGCATGCTCTTGAAATTTGATGGGAAGAGCCTCGGTCATTTCCGGAACGAGATTCTCTAAGTAATAAAAGATAACCAGTGTAAGTCAAAGTCTGAAAGCATGTTTCGGTTAACATGTATAATAACGTACATTTGTGGTTTCGTAAGGGCAACAGACAGCTAATGTCGTTAGGTAGCGGCAGGCGGACGTTATAAACGCGAAGCCAGTTGATGACTTCATCGGACGGAGTATGAAACTTTGCAACCACTTTTCCAGTTTTCCAACAATTCAGGGCACAAGATGGACCAAAAAAGGATATTGGTTTTGGAGGGCAAGCGGCTCTCCACTGTAAAGTTGCTCAGTGATTTTAAGAATGCAAGTTTTATTATATATATAGGATAGTAAGGATGAAGCGTCAGTATGATACGATGATTGTTGTCCATTGGATCAACGTTCTGCAGCCGTCGGGTATGATGGATATCAGGACCGACCACCATGCGACAGATTGCTGGAAGGATCTTGGCCCATATTCAACTCCTAAAAGGAACTTGCATATACAGCAGCAGAATAAGCTGTTTTGGATGCCACCAATCCTATCGTCCGCACTCGTTAAAAGCGCAGATATAGTGTTGATTGCTGAGCGTACAGGAGCAACACAGGTGTCCTTATTTATGCCTGTAGGTATACTTCTCCAGCTTAAGAAATATGTTATACCCTAAAAGCTTAGCTATTGGAGTTGACGATATGTAAAGCTTATCATTTTGCACACTGAATACAAGCCAGGTGCCATTACTCAGTGCCCCAAAATGACTCTTGCTCGCGTGTCCTTACAGCAAACACAAAAACTGCCCTGGTTTACGAGATCTGGAGAACGAATAACGTAAAGTAACAAGTTTAATGTTGCCAAGAGGCTTCACCACCATGGAAAAATACACTGACACGGTTGCTGGTATGTTTATCATTTTTCTTTTATTATATTTTCAAACAATATCGTCATGTACTATATTCAACGTCTTGGCACATCGCTGTAATACATACGAGCTTTGGAAACAGGATACATGCTAGAAGTCGGCTGCTGTTGCTGCTGCTGTGGTGGTTGTGGCTGTGATGACGGCCGCTGTAACTGCTGTCCGTGCTTTATATGAGGATGGCTCTGTGGCCCCTCTTGTGCGTACTTCTCTGACTCATCGTACCATTCTAGCGCTCCTGGTACACTGACTGTGTTATGAGATGCTTGGGGAACATGATTTCCATGGGAATGGAGAGCAGCTTGAGTAAAGCCGGAAAGATTATTGGCGGTACGTCTGTTGTTCGAATAAGGATCCCGATACAGCATATGGTCTTGTTCACTGCTGGTTCCGGAATTCTTGACAGAGCTAGGGTTCGAGAATGTCTGAACGTTAGAGTACAGATCAGCAGATTGTCGAGGTCTAGCAAAGGCTTGCCTTTGATTTGGCGCTAATTGTGTTGAGTATCTTGAATATGAGTGGCTGTCTACTTGTCGCATGGATGTTTCTGGTATTGGAGAGTATGTATCTGGGTGATTAGCTCGTGTGTGTTGATGTTGTTGTTGATGTCCTATTGGTTGATTGCTAAATCGCGCTACCAATTCCGGGGGGGGGGAATATGAGTATATCCGTTGATTGTTTTCCAATTATCCTTTCAAAGCTTACCTGATCCGGCCGGTCCTGCCCGCCTTGCTCCATACGTTGCATCCATTCCATGACTTAATCCCATCGGCCCGGGGCTGGTTGAGTAAAACACATTGGCCATATGTGGAGATGACGAATGAGGATCATCTTCAACAGCTGAACTGCCTCGTTGTTGATTGAGTGGGTTTGTTTGATCTTCGGGCGGTCTATGGTACCAACTGTCGTTTGGCTGTTGTTGATCGTTATGTTGCATAAGCCACGGAGACTGATGAGTACCGGGCTGTCTAGAAGTTGACACTCTTATCGTTGGTTCACTAGCTGATCTGTCTTGAGCATGTGCGGCCTGGTTGCGCGTACTCGATGCTGCTTGCGGTACAGAAACAGAAAAACCATGACCAGGAAGTGATTGATGGAATCGTTTAGGAACAGTGTTGTTGGTTGGTGGCATAGGAGAATAAGGGGCTTGATATGTGCGATTGGCCGGTGGCAGCATCATTTCGTTACCCATTATCAAAGGATTTGATCTATTGCTGTTCGGCAAGCGTTCTATACTGTCCAATGGCTCCATGCCGGGTGAAGTAGCATTGGGTGGCTCTGATCTTACTAGTTTGGCTGGTTGTGAGTAGTTACTTTGTGCATTCCAAGGTTCGGTAGACTGGACTGTCGCCTCGGAATCCAACACATTATGCTCTTTCTGCCTATCCCTGCCGATGTCAGCTACGTGATACTCTCCCTCAGAAGATTCATGATCACTTTGATCGTCTTGATGGATTGAAATATTACGAGGTCGCTTGTTGTACATAATTCGCTTTTGGCCAGATGGATCGGGTAACGATTCTTTCCGCTTCGATTGTTTCCGTCGGACACGAATTTCCTTCCGAATTCGGATCTTCAACCCTTGGTCTGCAAATGATCGCGAAAGAAATGTGGACTCTTCCATGCCGGGAAATCTATATTATAAAACAGGATGTCTTAAATTAATTTTTTTTTGCCTCGTTTTGGGAGGAATAGCTGCCGCACAATAAGGAATAATTGGATGGCTTGAAAAAAAATGCAAGGGGCTGCTTACCTTTTTGCAGAGTAGACGACAAATATATGCGTGATGATGGATTTGCAATGGAACACCTCTTTGCTGCAAGATCAGGGAGGTAGGAGTTGTAAGCCAAGTCGAACAGTTTCCGCCACAGCCCCCTATGGAACTAAACTTACCCAATGATTTCAAATAGAGAAAGTTTTAGTCTGTAGTTACCCTCCATTCGTACCGATAGGTCTGGAAAGACGAAAAATCCAGCATCTGCATTATCTATGTCTTTGAGATGATACAACGATGATACGACAGAACCAGTTGTACTCCTAGTCTTTCCATCACGTAATAAATGTAACTCTTCATCAATATCCGCAGCCATCAACGATGCATACATAAAGTAGTAAGGATTCTGAAGATATGCACTGAAAAAGTTTGAGGTTAGTATAAGTGCTCGATACGAATTCGAACTCACAAATTGAGAACAGATATCATAGAGGACGGGTATATGAAGGGCATAAACCAAAATTGTCGAACACGGCAATCCTACCTTCTTTCGTGGCCACTGAGTGATGGATCAACGACCTTTAGCTGTACTATGGCTGGAATACCAAACGATAAGGAAGGTTAACAAAGATTCGTCTCGAATTTAGTCATGTTTAAAAGAAAAATTGGGAAAACAATCACGAGGAGGGTCGACTGGTCGTCTATCAGCTAGATGATGGATAAAAAAAATAAATAAACAATACCAAAGTCGTTACTTCCATATTCCCATTTGGCCAACTGACAATTTTGTAGTCACATACCTTTTTCGCCTATACCGCACATACGTGATTGTTTGGGTTGTTGACGAACAGACAGTTGATACTCCCTAGAATAAATGATATGAGTAAAATTTATGAATTGGATACTATGGGGGACAAGGTAGGCCTAACAAAAATTGTTCTTCCCCATGCAACAGGATGATATTGATAACCTAATACTTACATTTCATGCCTGTTTTCATGTCTCTGCTTCACTGAAGCAAAATGGTAGGATATGATGTCCTCCATTATACGTAATTGGAGCCGCTCAGCAGTGAAATTTGAGAGCTAATCACTGTAATGGATGATCTCCGCGATAGAATGGACTGGTTATTTTTAAGAACTTGAGAGAAGAATGTCGGAACTCAAACGCAAAGGTGACTTGAATTCTGAATTGCTGTGCGATCTCCTGAATTGCCTGACGATGCAATGAAAGTGAAAATTGTGTTAAGGATGAAGCTGAGTACAACCAACGGGAAAGGGGTAACAAATTGGATGTAAACCGCTGTGGCGGGAAAAAAATTTCCGTGTGAAAGGGCTTGTCACTTACAATCACACTACAACGTACTGGTGATGAGACGATGACGTGACAAATACAATGACATCTAGCCTTTGCACCATAATTCAAGATCTTCAATCAGCTCCAGATAATTGCCACTTTTCTTGTAGTCCACCCCATCTGGGGCTATAAGGCGAAAAGTTGCAAGGTTAAGTTTAAATAATAAACAAAAACTAGTTCAAATTAGCCGACCAAAAAAGAAAAAACAACCACGCCGTTCATCACATTTGCTTAGGTACAGTAACACGACATTCTAGTTGGAACGGCCCACATTTGCCTCCAATCGGTTCTTCATACTTCAGCTTTATTGGTAATACCCATTGCATTTAGCCATTGATGTCTCAAATAAGAACACGATCGGGATTCAACTGAGACATTATTGCCAAGCCTATTGCAAATGATAGATGTCAGTTTCAAAGTCCGTGGAAGGATGATCATTTCTTTTCGTTTTTGAACTTGTCCACCACTATGTTTGTCAATATCAAAAGATGCAGGAGAAAAGAAGTTCAAGGAAATATAAGCCATATGTAAAAACTTAGTAAAAGATAGTCATCACAAACATCCATTGGTGCAATATCTTACCGCGTTTGATGCCAGCTAGTCCTTTTTCAAGTTCCTTCTGCTCGGGCCCGAACGAGAGTCTGACAAAATGATGACACGGAGATTCGAAAAGCTCACGGCGATGGGCAGGCTAGGTGTTGCAAAGATTGGATAAACAAAAACAGTAAAAAGACGCTTGAAAAAAAAAATTAAAACCCGTGCTTACATTAACATCAAAGAAAATACCAGGTACTAGGATACTGTAAAGGATTGATAACAGCGACAATGAGATTGGGTTATCATAGCATTCAATGACTATGTCAGTACGACTTACACTTTCTCCTTGAGACATTCCTCAAAGAAAGCGAGCCCATTGTTGATGGGTTCCGGGAGCTCGGAAACATCGAGCCAGATATAAAAGGTGGCTTCAGGCGGAACCTTGATGTTGAAGCCGATCTCTTTCAAATTTTTGAGCACGAAGTCACGCTTCGCTCTGAAGTGCTGCTGCAAGTACTTGGCTTCATTTCGATACTTGGATGGCTCAATAAGAGGAATGGCCGCTTTCTGCAAAGGATGGTTTGCTCCGCCTATATAAAATTAGAGCTCAGGCATTGACAAGGGATGGCGTAGTAATGTGGGCAAACAAATACCCACCATCAAGGAAGGATCCACTACTTTCCAGGGAAGTAATCACACTCTTGGGTCCTACAACCCAGCAGACCCGCCAACCTGGTAGCTGTGTAAAAAAAAATTTTGCTCAAATTAGGAACTGAAAATTTTTGTCACACCGATTTCCAAGGGAACATTTATAACGATCATCAAGGTACTTACTCTCATGTTTTTGGTCATTCCGTCGATGATAACGACTGGATCATGATCTACATCTAAAGCCACGGAACAAGACATGTAAATATGGTCTCAATCTTGTAAAAAAAAAAAAATGCTAGCTTACCATCTACGAATTCGGAAATGCTGACAGTACGCCCATTTTGCTCAGAAGGATGTGAATAAATGTATGCGGAATAAAATTCATCCATGACAAGAGTAGTGTGTCGCTTTCTGGCAATTTCTACCATCTCCTTCAGCTCTTCACCTTCAATAACCTGACCTACAGGATTACGAGGGTTAGATGCCACAATCAAACCCAAACCTCTACCGATGATCTCTTTTTTAACGGTTTGAGGATCAATGTGGTACTTGGCCTCCTCTTCAAGAACAGTAGGAATAGGGACGAAGCGTTTGAAAATGCCAAGCATTTGTTCATAGGCGGTATACTCTGGTAAAAAGTGACCAACAACGATGTCACCAATGACAGATGCAACACGGGTCAAACCAGCTCTGCCACCAGGAACAATACACACCTACACAAGAATGTCATTAATGGACGTGAACAGGTCATGATCTGTGGTGCGAGAAGCCCCACTAACTGTCATCTTCTAGTGAATATATACTTACATTTTCCCACGTGTATTGCGACTCCTTCTCTTGACGATACAGGTCGTTGTACAAACGAGCCACGGCTTCCCGAAGAGGTTTGATACCAGATGTTGGAGCATATTCTAGGGAAGAATGGTCGATGGCAATCTCAGTGGGCTTGTCCATGCAACCATCGATATGGCCGACTGTAAAGCAGGAAGGCTAGTTAGTCTCGCCTGATCAAATTTGCCAAATTGTAAATTTAAGTGGTTGCTTTTACAGTACCTTCCGGAGCACCTTGGCCGAAATTTGCTGAAAGTGGATGCGGGACGAAGTTAGGCCAAAACTGTTAAAACACTCTATGGTTGCTTGCATTCTCGAATCTAACTTGCCCCATTCCGGATTTCCATACGTGAATCCTCTCTCAGTGGCTCGATCCATAACATAAATGACGCCCGTGGAGGATTGTGTGCTTATACCATAGATCTTGGCAGCGTTTTGGCTCGCGTCCGTCGGGTTCTCGTTTCCAGGGTAGCTTCGAAGAATTTGGTGTGCTTCACTTTCGGTTTCGCTCCGAATATTTTGTATGATGCGAGCGGCAATATCATGAAAATGATATTTAATCTTTGAAGGGGTATTTGTGCCGTCTGTCATGTTTTGGTCGAAAACTTCGGGTTTGCGGAGAAGGTTGAGAGCTGGAAAGCAAAAGCTGAAGGGGCAGCATGTTCTCTTTTATTGCCACTTAAGGGGAAATTTCGAAAAGCTGTGAGGTCATTCGGTCTCTTCGTGACGATGTGGCTAAATTCTCCGTCGCACCTTGTCGTCTGAAAGTTTAAGCGTGAGATAACCTTCGTCTTTAGATGTATTAGTGTTTCTTATCATAAGAACTGGGGAAGCCGATCACAGCTGCATTATAAGGAACTACGTCTTTTGGTTAATTTTGATATTTTTGGGGGTTTTCCTGGTTTTCAATATAATTTCGTTATGAAGCGAAGCAATTTTCAAGTGGTACTTACAGAGACCATAGCAATGACCTTCAAGTCTACCCAAGCCGGACAATACTTGCTCTTTCTTGACAGAACGTTATACTGTTTCAATTTCCGCCTATAAACGTGAGTCATGTCTTTGCCAACAGCCTCACATCACGGCATAAATGCAACACGGCCATAATTATTTTAATGGATAGAATCAACTTGTAGTTACATATATAAGGCAAACTTAGTTTCGTCGATGGGAAATGAGCAATTTATAACAAATCACAAAGTCTCGGCCTATAAAGTTCAACGTTGGTAATGGAACTTTCTTCTCTTTCAATGAAGGTAGAGTGAATTGGTTCCTCGGGCACCCTTGTGACATGTAAACATTTGGCGTTTTCTGTGTACTTTTTCAAAAGCGCGATTTGATGGCAACACATGGCTGTGATCGTAACGATTAGTAGTACTTTCTAAAGAATAGAAAGCGATGAACGTTAAACCTTTAGGAAATCCAGATTGCTACATAGTAGAAATTTACTTTGGGGTAAACTGCTCTGCCATGATGATTTAAAATTACCAGTATTACAGCTTTTTTTTTCTTTTCTTTACAAGTGCCTAATCCCTTTCTCAACTCTGTCTTGCGCAGTTATTCTATGCATTTATTAGGTCTAAATTTGGAATTAAAAGAGGACACCAAAGCGTAAAGCATGACTGCAGGATAAAAAAAAACGTAAATTGCGATCTTGCAACGAGCGAAAAATGATGTGCATGATCGGCTTTTAAAACCAGCATATACCAAATTTAGGCATTTCCTTTCATCCACCTCTGCAACGTTGCTTTCGTTTTTTGCCATGTTTGACAGATATAAATGGGAATTTCAACGTTACTAAATGCTTTTCATAGTGCTTCTGATTATTTCCATCAAGAATAGCGCACAATTTTGACATAAATATCATGTTTCTTACAGTGTTCATTAACATAGCATCCCATCATGTCACGTGTAGTAGCATTAAAATAGGGTTCTTTGCTGCACCGATGCAGTCGGTTGTTCTTTCCCTTTCACTCAGAGAAGTGGCTGAATGCAAGTTCAAGAGCGAGATCTCGAAGAATCAAGGAATCACAGTAACGAATCTGACTCCTCTGCCACTGTTCAACCCAACAATCCTACTGCTGAAGACCCCCCAATCGACAGTGCTGAAGAGGAGAAGACTAACAAACAAATGGATCTGCTAAGTAACCCCATCTTCTCGGGCTTTTTGCTGATTGTTGCTGGTTGTGCTCTTGCTATTCAAGCAGGTAAGCTATAGTTTGTAGACTGATGTTTTTATTAATAATGTTAAAAACTTTGGTATTCTAGGAGCAAATGCCAATTTGAACAAATACGGAGGAAGATCATTTGCAACCGTGGTCTCATTTTTGACGGGTCTGGGAGTTGTGCTACTTTTCTTTGTAATAGATGTAACGGCACTACGTACTCCATTGCCCAATTCAACTTTAAAAGGTATGATACTGAAACGACGATGGCTGCTTCATGCAAGGCGGTGTTACTGAAAATTTCCCAACGATTGTTCCGCTATTCAGAAGCGCCATGGTATGCTTGGATCGGAGGTATATGTGGAGGCTACTATGTTATCATCAACGTGTTGACTGTGCCAAGGTTAGGAGCGGCAACAGTTTTGAGTATCTTCGTGTGCGCTCAGGTAAGTTCAACCGGTTTTTTGGGTGGTAAAATCGAAATATTGAGTTAGAGAATTCAGATGAATTATTAATCAATATCAAACCTTCGTTGTCTTGATAGATTATCTTTGCGGCAATAATAGATCATTTTGGATTACTAGGAGTTGCACAGCGTGATTATACCCTCTGGCGAATCTTGGCTTCACTCGGTCTTGTTGGCTGCGTGGTAGTGATTGCCAAATTTTGATCTGCCATCTCGCTGTCCATTACTTGCACATTTGAAATACCGCCATCAACTTCAGTAGTGATGGCTCACGTTCTCAAATTTCAAAACTTTCAGTACCTTTATTTATATCCTGTATCAATTTCTCTATTCTACTTTATTTGTATTTCTCAGCTTGGATCTTAGCGATTGTTTGCAATTGCATATTACTTGTGCCTTCGTAGATAGCGCCAATCTTGGCATCCCGATAAAATTTCTCTAGACCAGCTTCTCGGGTAAAGCCTATTCCTCCCATCCATTCAATCGCTTTGGAAGCAGCTTTCTCCGCCACTTGAGAAGAAAACAACTTGGCCATAGCAGCTTCCTGCACAAAGTTACGGCCTTCCTCTCTCATTCTGGCAGCATTGTACGTTAAGAGCCTGGAAGCTTCAATCTCTGTAGCAACTGTGATATTTAAACAAAGGTTATTATATGTCTTCGATGAAGGAAAAGGTATCCGTCAGCCTGACTTACTTTGAGCATACTGATGCTGCATGCCTTGGAAGTCACCAATATGGCGACCGAACTGTTTACGCTCGTACATGTATGGGAGAGCCATGTCGTACACACCCTGAGCAAGACCCGTCATTTGTGCTGCAATACCGATTCTACCTTCGTTCAGCATTTCTATGGCATATTTATAGCCTAGCCCAATCTCTCCCAGCACATTCTCTTTCGGCACTTTGACATCGTCAAAGTTGACCACGCACGTCGATGATGCTCGCAGACCCAGCTGTCATAGAGAGTCATAGAAGATAGTTATGATACAGGTCCCACTGATAGAGGCTGGCGAAACAACTCAATGAGTACTAACCTTCTTTTCCTTCTTGGCAATTGTGACACCCCAATCTCTTTCGACGACAAAGCAGGAGATACCCTTGTAGCCTTTGCTTGGATCTCTAGACATTTGTATCAAAGCCATCAGATTACATGAAAAATCCATGCCTCATAAACAACCGCTTTACATACACCGTTGCAAATACTATAAAGACGTCGGCTTCCTTGGAGTTACTGATCCACATCTTTGTTCCGTTCAACAGGTAATGATCACCTTTATCTTCTGCCCTTGTTTGAAGAGCAAATGCATCACTTCCAGCTCCTGCTTCCGACAGACAAAAACTGGCCACCGACTTTGTCGCCAGTTGAGGCAAATAGCGTTCGCTCAACTCCTTTGTCCCGTATTTTTTCAAAATAGTGTTGCATAGGGTATTCTGAGAATACACAGTTAGAATATACACATGCTTATAGCACCTTTATGCAAGTACTCACATGAATGTCGACCATGGCACTGACTGAAGGATCCACTTTGGCCAGCTCTTCAATAGCAATTAATGCTGCAGTGAAGGACATTTCCGAGCCACCAAGGTCCGCCGATGTTTCCACTCCCATAAGCTGTACAGTGGCGATGTTTGTTCTCAATACAAATGCATGTGAAAAAAAAAGGATTAAAACAAAACTCACCCCATGTTCAAAAAGGTTACTGATAAGTTCGGATGGCATTTGCTCCTCTTCTTCCATCTGAGGAACCAGAGGTTTGATGATATTCTGTGCGAAGTCAGCAACTATAAAAGAGTGACCCGTTGTTATTGCAACAGGTTTGGAAAAAGAAAATATCGATTTCTTTTCTTATACCTGACTCTCTGAGCATTAACTCATCATCAGTAAACGCATGAAGAGAGGTTGGTGTATTATGAGCTACGATGGAGGAGGAGAATGACCTCTTGGCAGCAGAGAGAGCAATAGCACGTGTGGAAATTAGTTTGAGAGAACGAAACGCGAGCATCGAAGTAAGCCAGAAAATCCAAGCAAGAAAGACTTGTGGTATGAAAAGGAGGCAAAATCACAGTTACATTGAAATTTATATTTTTTTCTCAGTGTGCTATGATGGGGTAGTTTCCCACGCTGTACGCTACAGTCGGCTGGCTTTCTTTCACGTACCCCGTTACTTTTGATAAAAAGCAATCCATTATAAAGTTGAACACTGCATAACCTATGCGACTTATGCCGATGCAATGTACTCTAAGGTTTATAAAATGGCCTTAATAATGGTGCATCTTTTATTCCCTTAGCGCGTTCTTCAATCGACGAAATATATGTTCCTTTGAACAAACCTCTATTTATTGATGGGGGGGATACGGCATGCAGAAGAAAACAGACGGAAATCTTATCTGGCTGCATCTGATAAGCATTAAAATAAAGAAAACGATTAAAACTCTATCCTGCTGCTACCTTTGGGGAACGCAGGTTGTGCGTCAAACAATTTAGGTAACGTCCAGAGAAATGAACGCATATGGCATTTATCAGCGTCTTCTGAGAAACCCTTCCATGTACAAAGTAGGACAAGGAGAGCGATAATTAACATTCAAATTTCTCACCAGCCTAAAGACAAAGGGCCATACAGAAAAACGTAGCTGAAGATGCTTTTTGTTGTTCTGTTATTTAAACTGCTAACATTATTGATGAAGTGAGCCACACCAATAAATTTTTATTGGCTCAGTCAAAAGGCGCCTGTGATTGGCTGGGATTTTCCAGTCGCCAATATCAACCAACTTCACCATTGCCCGCTATAGCTCCTCCCCTCTACATCCAGCAACACACTTCTGCAGTCTTTGCTTAAACTGATCTGTGTCCAGGGTAAGATAACTTCCATTAACCAAATGAAAGATGGATGGATGAATGGATGGATGAATAGATTTGACTAATGGATGGATTTTTCGATTGAACAGAATAATCTAAAATGAAATACCTCGCTGCTTACCTTTTGTTGACTGCCGGTGGCAATGCCGCTCCCTCTAGCGAAGACATCAAGGCTGTCCTCGCCTCCGTTGGTGTCGAGGCTGAAGATGAGCGTGTCGCTTCCCTCCTCTCTGCTGTTCAAGGCAAGAACGTCAACGAGGTAAAGAACTTGGACATGCTCAAAATCACATTGACCATTTCCGCCACTAACATTAATTTTTTTCCTCCAAATTACAGTTGATTGAGGAAGGTAGAGCCAAGCTTGCCTCCGTTCCCTCTGGTGGTGCTGTCTCTGGTGGTGCTGCCGCTGCTGGTGGTGCTGCCGCTGGTTCCGCCGAAGAGGCTGTCGAGGAGAACAAGGAAGAGGAGAAGGAGGAGTCTGATGATGACATGGGCTTCGGTCTCTTCGACTAAGCTCCATAATGTGTCTACATTAACCTTTTTGATGAAATAAAAATTAAAAAGCTCCCCTTTGTCTACAAAGGGTCTCCCTTTTCCAAATACGATTGATTGTGCAAATGGACTTGTGTATGAACAGTTTGAGAATGCTATAGACGCTCTATACAGCCGAACAAATCCCAATGACGGATATATCACCTTGACTTGGCACAAAATGACAGTGCTCTGTCAGGCTATGTTTCTTAACATCAACACGCACCGTAGTTCATTCTTATACAATCTTAAGTTGAAACAAAAAACTCCCAAACATATAGCTGACTATGATTGTATTTTTTTTTATTTCATTCACGATATCCCAAGCATGAATAAAGACAAATGTGGTCCGAGTACATAAAATACACCAGTCGTTTACTTGAGGGGAACGAAACGGGAAGAGTGGGTGGCACCAATACCGGGACGACCGTGCTTGACGGGCTTGTAGGAGATGCTGTGAACGAAACAGTCAATACGACACTCAATAGAACATAAACAGCGATACAAAAGTTGATACTTACGAGAACTCGGCGAGGTAGTGACCAACCATCTCAGGCTTGATTTCAACTTGGTTGAAAACCTTACCGTTGTAGATGGCAACAACAGAGCCAATCATCTCGGGAACAATGATCATGTCACGAAGGTGAGTCTTGACGGTGGTGGGCTTCTCGTTACCGACAGCCTCCTTCTTGGCAGCACGAAGCTTCTTGATAAGACCCATGGGCTTACGCTTCAAGCCACGCTGGAATCTTCTGCGAGCACGGCAGTGGACGAGCTCCATGAACTATGTGGAGTTAAGTTAGTAACGCGGATCAAATTGAACAGCCTTCTGATTTAGATAACAGATATATTACCTGCTCAGAAGAGAGGTCCAAGAGTTGGTCGAGGTCGACACCACGGTAAGAGAACTTGCGGAAGGTTCTGCGCTTCTGGGGTTGTTCTTGGTCAGCCTGTAAATGGTAAAGCAATTGGATATGAGTTACAACGTAATTTGAGTATGAGAAAGGTACGCATGGTCATTTGAGAGTCAAAATGGAGGAATTCGTCGTAAATGTAATGCTTCCAGTCGCTCAGTTTAGGTTAAAAAGCATACAAAGCTAACGTCAAGCTGTTGGATTTGGTTGTCTGTCGCAATGTCGGCTGATGTAGCGATGAGAAATAAAATGTCGGTCGTAATGACAAGATGAGATGGTTGTCTGGATACATCGGATACACTAATCCATCCATCCATATCGATGCTGTATTCCATTATCTGTTTGCTTTCATTGATGGATGTTACGGCATACTCACCATAACGAGTTGAAAGAGGGAGCTTCACGTTTGGCAGCCGCTTGGCCATTTTTGCTTGCACTGGCCGGCAGCAGATTTCTCTCTACACGTGACTTTTTTTTTTTCCTGTATTTTCCCTGTCTTCGACCAAAAAATGAAAAATGTTAAAAGCTGGCAGTTTTAAAAGTTGCTGCATACACAACCAGCGTGACCCAGGTAATCTTGCCCGATAACGAAATTCCATAGCATGATCATTTAAAATAATGAATAAAAACGCATTTATGCCATCGCATACGAACATGATGGATATTATGTGAATATTATTTACTCCAATGAGAGTCAAAGCATCTTCATGGAAAAGGATTGATATCTGTGATCCTCTCTGAGCATGTGAACAAGACGTAGTATTATCTATACTCGTACTCTCACCTTGTCGGTAATCGTACCACAAATGTTCGCAAAGCATTGAACCACAGGCAATTAAAGCGGGGTCGTCCAAGCAGGCAGTATTTTTCCAGGCGTTTCCATGATGTCAGTCAAAAGCTATAAAAATTTTTAACGTCGTTCCCCCTTAGTTGATCTTTCATCTTTTCGTCCTTTAACAAAATTATACACGTAAAAGGTATGTGTAACTAGTTAACACCTTCATATACGGAACGGATGTCTTTTATTGAGATCACGTCTGCTTAGTATGTGGTTTCATTCCATGCCATCCAATAGCAATTAGAAGCTTCTTTATGTTGATAGCAGCTATTTTCCTGCTGGTCAACTCACTCCTGCTCTCGAATATATCATTGTCTTTCCAGTCACACTTACAACAGAGACCAGTTACAAATGCTAACAGTTGCGTATTTTTTTATGCAGGATGTTTATTGGCCTTGTTTGATAGCCTCTGGCTAAATTACGGTGTTGCCGATACTTTTAGATACGAGTGGTGTCCTATCTCATGATACCGACAATTTCAGGGTATGATGACTATTAACTGCTCAAGAACAAAGAAGGAATCCATCTTTGAGCTTGCCAGCCTTGACTGTAGATTGGCAGGTCAATGTCCGATTCCAACATATCCTTTGATACAATAAAAAAAAATTGCCCCCCATTTATTGGTATAATTTATAAAGTGAGATCTCCTCATCATGCTGTAGTGTGGTGCTCTTCACAGTTATCGCCGTCGAGCTTGGCAAAAATTTCAGTTTAACATCGTGACCCTTTATGTAATCCCACTTGGTGTGTCGGAGGATATCCTTCGCTTCTCGTTTCCTTTTACTACCAATATTGCAAGTCGTTGTGACCGGAAAGAAATTTCACTGTTATGGCTGTAATTAACGCTTCATTAAATATATAGAGTATGTTATGTGTTTCTCCCAAAGCTTTTTTTTGTAAACAACGTTTTACCACGGTAGCGTGGCATTGAGCATTGACTTTCTTTGATAAAATCAAAAGTTTACTTGTTTTTTGAAACCTGACAATATGACCGCATGATCTTTCACAAGTGTAATGGGATATTATGCGGTTTAAGATACCATTCTTTTATATTCATGGTGTTTCTTTTTTTAAATCAAATCTTCAAACTCTCATAGTGGTTAACATCTTGCAAATTGCTTTGGGAAAGTCATGGCCTTTCGTTGGAAAAGCTCGAAGGGCATGGCCATCCCGTTTACGAAACTGCCTTCATACGGTAGTATTGTTGATGAGAGTTACCAATCACCTCCGGCAGCCCGCCATCAATCACACCGGTCACTGTACCACTCTACTACTTATTACTCTCCGTTCACTTATCATGCTACACCAAGGCTGTCTCTTTCATCAGTGTCTAATCGTTGGGTGAACAACCGGCTTTCGACCATAAGTCAGCCCGTCTTTGACAACGAAAAGGACGAGTCACCTTATTCCATCGATCTTCTGCAAGACCTCGATGACCCTGATTTTGACACCTCATACCCATCTGATTGGATGAAGCCAAACATTCGTGGTTGGGGGAATACCCTTTCCTTATTGTTTCTACTCTTGAGTTTACTTGGTGTCTTCCTCATACTGCCACTAGCGCTGGCAATATCGAAAGAAGCAAACGACAGGAGAGCAGCCCAAGAAAAAAATAATGGCTACAACTCAACCTCGCCTCCTACAACCACCATCCCTACCACTCCAGGCGGAAGAAGCATCATCGATCCGGATACACCAGCACAAGAACGAACAAGAACTTCTTACTACGGTGAAGAATGGAAATTGGTATTTTCAGATGAGTTCAACAACGATGGTCGCACTTTTTACCCTGGCGATGATCCCTTTTGGGAAGCTGTCGACCTGCATTATTGGTTGACTGAAGATTTGGAATGGTACTCACCTGATATGGTTACAACTGAAGGCGGATCGTTGAAGATCACGATGGCAAACATGCCAACTCATAATCTCAACTATCGCAGTGGAATGTTGCAGTCTTGGAATAAAATCTGTTTCACTGGAGGTTTATTAGAAGGTAATTGTTTTTTTAAAAATGTAAAACTTAAAGTTGATCTATATATATGTAGGAAGTAACTAACCACTGACCATTATCCTCAGTGAACGTCTCTTTGCCTGGTCCACCTGATGTCTCCGGATTCTGGCCAGGCGTATGGACTCTCGGAAACTTGGCCAGGGCAGGTCATGGCGCATCAACCGATGGAGTTTGGCCATACTCTTATGACAGTTGTGACACCGGGGTAACACCTAATCAGTCATTTACGACCAAGAGTTTTATTCCAGGACAGCGAATAAATCGATGCATGTGTGGGAGTCCTAGCATTGATAATCCATACCCAGGAAAAGGTCGAGGGGCACCTGAAATGGATATACTCGAAGCTGCCGGTGCCGATGATAAATTCGGTCATGGTACGAGTGGTTCCGTCTCACAATCTGCACAATTCGCACCTTTTGACTACCATTGGCTGGCGAATAGATCAGAGATTACGATATCCAACAAGAAGAGCAAAACCATTGGAAACAATGGAAAAACAATCCCTAACACATTCCAGGGTAACGAATACCAACAAGCGGTTTCATGTTTGACGCAAGTCGATACGTCAATGTATGATGGACAAGCCTATCAAACGTACGCATTTGAGTACGTTCCAAGCAACACGGCTGGAAAGCAAGCTTATGTTCGTTGGCTTGTAAATGGACAGGAAACCTGGCGCATGTATGATGAAGCGGTCGGACCAAACAATAAGTCTCAAGTGTGGCAACGTCTCATCAGTGTGGAACCGATGGTAAGCCCCTTTTGTTGTGTTTATTATTTGGCATGTAGATTGTTTGTATCTGGTTGGGCCGTGCTTGACTGAACAAACACTAATATTGTTCTGTTGAACTTGTTTGGAACATATAGTCGATTATCCTAAATTTCGGTATGTCAACGGCCTTTGGGCCAGTCGACCTCAGCTCTCTCATATTCCCATCTTATATGTACGTGGATTATATACGTTTATATCAGAGCCCTGATAGGATCAGCGTGGACTGTGATCCGGAGGACTATCCAACGGCAGAATATATTAAAAAGTAAGTATAAGGATGCCAAAAAAAAAATAATTATCCAAAGAAATAAGGGAATCAGTGTTGGTATTGACATAGACGTGATCTGTTTATTAGCCATTACAATGCGTATATGAATCCCAACTTGACGACATGGGAGCAAGCAGGGTATTCATTCCCGACTTACAGTCTAAATAGCTCGTGTTAGCCTTGTTTCTGCATGTTACGTACCCCAATTGAATGTTGCCCTCCCCCTATCCTGTAAGATCTCCCTTGTATCCTTTTGTCCTATTCATTCCATGACGGTTTGTATCAATAAAAAGCATCATTGATCGATTATCAAGATATAGCAGATAAAACACGTTCAGTTATCTTCATGACAACGAGGAGCATCAAAGATTTCAATTGCGTTCTTGTCTGGTATTATGACGCAGGGCTGAAAAATTTCGTGTTATTGTGGCAGTGCCAACCGAAAGTGCACGCAATCGCACTGAGGGATACGCCCCACGCAGCCCACTTTTTGCTTTTATTTTCTCTCCTGCTGCTGCCCTTTTTCTTTTTTTACGCACCAGCACCTTGCATCTCAATTCCATAAAATATCAAATGACTTGTTTATTTTATTAAGAGATTCAATTGATTCAAGCCTTCTTCCCTTATCTCGCAATTTATGGGCTCTCACACTTCCTTCTGTCTCTTTCAACTCTCCTTAACTACATAAAGCTAATCCATGCCTGCAAAACAAGTGAACTTCTCTACTGACACTCATGTCATTGTCACCTTCAGCAATGAAGAATACGGTACGGAGTCGATCGACAATCGCACGTTTTCAGGAACAGATTCCTTCATGCGAGATACCTAAATCTAACAACCTTCTTCTTTTTTTGCGTGGACTTCTTTAGATAGGTCAGCCATCCAAGTAGAAAAAATGTCGTATATGGATATGTACGAGCTACTGATATTCAAGAGCCAGATGCAGCAATCCATTAATACTATAAAGGCAGACAAGCAGAATGTTGCAGCTGTGCATACGGAGATTCAGTCATCCAACGCTGTTACCGTGAAGCTTTGCACATGACTTCTTCTTTTTCAATCAATGCAGTTCAACTGGCTCCGTCTCGTCCTCATAACGCTGTATTATACACATATACATTTTTTTTCTCTTCTTTCCATTTCCTATTTTGCTCCATTCAATATTTCGTTTTCTTCAGCAAACCATTTGAATTTTTTCTCCTGTTCATTTCATCGTTATCATCTATCACCGTGAATGTCTACTACAGACATTGTTCTGTCAGGTAGAGCAAACAAATAAAATGAGCAGAAATAGTATTTGCTTTTTAGTTCGTACTTCTATACATGATGTACAAGGTGGTTTCTAGGTATGTTTTGTTTACATTATTCTATCATACTATGACAAGGTATCGGGTTGCATGGAATAGAGGGCCACGAGACTACATACTACTACCGTTTTTTGTCATGTGCATCTCTCAAGGAGTGCCATTCTCGCCTTGCTTCGACGTCCTGTCGCCATTCCTTCTTCAAGTCCTGCCACCATTGCTCAGCACTGATATCTTCTTCCGATTGGGCTCGATCGATATTAGGCAGCATGGAAAGTTCGTCCTCGATCGTTTCTTCGCGCAAAATCTTAGCTCGTAATGCTGCCGTACGTCGCGGAATGGTATCTTGCAGCTTTTGTGACAGCTCCTCAATCTATTAATACCAAATATGAATAAGAGATTTCGAGGGGTTCATTTTCAGTACAGATTATTCATTTCACAAAATTCACTTACACTTGATACATCCATCCACCAGGCGGTCAAGAGAGTAAGTACGCCCATACCTCCAAAAGCGGCCAATGTTCCATACCCAAATGATCGCAAGGCGAAGTGTCGAGCATCAGCTCTAGATTTGGCATACTCGGCTGGGGTCATAACAGGTTGAGGAGGCGGTATGTGCAATTGTGCACCTACGGGTGTGGGTTTTGCTGTGGTTGCTGCTGTGGTTGCTGGTACTGGAACTTCAGCGGCTACATGGCCGGATGTGGCTGCTGCCTCAGCTTTCATTTCTCTAGCATGTTTGCGATTAGCTTGCCATATGGATCCCGCTAAACCAAGAACAAAGGCAGAAGCAGCTCCTGCTAGTAGTGTTTTGGGCTGTATTGGTGGTTCAGAAGCTTTCTTTGTATTCGTTGACATTGCAAGTCCAGCTGGCTGTAGCTTAGGAACAAAATTGTCGATTATTTTTTTGACGAACTGGTATCAATACAGCCAAAATAAAAAGCAGTCTTTCTAACGCCGGAAAATCCATCAGCGTCCT
This sequence comes from Umbelopsis ramanniana AG, assembly GCF_025399195.1. Taxonomy (NCBI): domain Eukaryota; kingdom Fungi; phylum Mucoromycota; class Umbelopsidomycetes; order Umbelopsidales; family Umbelopsidaceae; genus Umbelopsis; species Umbelopsis ramanniana. The sequence goes on along the minus strand of NW_026252098.1, from coordinate 3,551 downwards.
TAACAGCAAGCTCTCATTGATTAGAATAATGGTACGTAACATGTATGAGATTCAGCTAATGTAGGAAGAAATGAACACCTTGATTGCTGAATGCTTATTCTCTTCCATTTAGGCAGCCAAAGTACCGAATTATATACGTGTTAAACGACTTACATCCACATACTTTATCTGTGTGTCTGCCAAAGATACTGTAGCTCGCGTAAAGGACGTACTGTGCAACACAATTCTGAATGGCGACAAACTAGCAGAAGAAGTTAGACTTTACATCCAAAAACCACAAGGAGGATATACCCTTTTAGAGGATGCATTACAGGTTGAAAAGGCTGGCCTTGAAAACGATATGCTAGTCTATCTTACATATTACGATCAAGATCAAGGTGAGAGATACATGCACCGTGAATACAGCTTAGACAACGCCATGGAAACTATCAGTGAAGCTAACTACTAGGTGTTTTGAAGGTAAATGGGAAGACATACAAGTATCTCAACCAGAAGAGCTTGATGATGGTGGAGACGATGAGGATGATGTGGAGGATCAAAGCTTGTCACGAAAAGAAAAAGGAAAGAGTAAGGCATAACTTCGTCACGCCTTCCTTGCCTTATACGTTTGATCATAGTTCTTGCCTGTGTATCAATAATAATAAAGACATCAGTCAATGCATATTTAAAACTTTCTAGATTACGAACTACTGTGCATGACTATCGCTGTGGTTCAAACTGCTTCATCAGCTAACCCAGTTCACGTTTATAACCCATTCCATAAAATGCACACTTGTCATACAGATATTGAAAACACAAGAAAAAGGTAACTGGGAGCATTGCTCTATTAGCCAATCAACGGTTATGTACATCTTTTTCATTGAAGTTTTTGTGGATTGTTTTGTTTTTTTTAACTCTTTAAGTCAGGCTGAAGATTTCGGAAAAAAAGTCGTGTAGAAAGGGGCTGTATAATGTCATTTTGAGATTATTGGGGTGGCGGTCTGTTGAACATTCCTGGTGGAGGACCACCACGTCCAGCCGGTGGGAATCCTTGTGGGGGCATACCAGGACGGAAACCAGGTGGAGGACCACCAGGTCCGCCTGGAGGAGGTCGGAAACCCATAGGAGGACCTGGAGGAGGTCTAAAACCTGGCGGGGGAGCACCTGGTGGCATACCGGGAGGAGGTCTAAAGCCGGGAGGAGCCTAAGCAACAGATAAAAAAACAATGAGAATCGAAACATATGAGCTGGTTAAGAATGATATGAATGGTTGATCCTTACCATACCACCGGGCATGGGTGGACGGCCGTAAGCAACTGGAGGTGCCTGAATGCCAGGTCTAGGTTGCATCATCTAGAAAAATGGAAATAAAGCAAAAATAATAATCAGTTGCATGCTCATCAAGTCTATAATATCCGTTTGAACCCATTTGTATGTTAACTTACACCAGGAGCAGGGCCACCGACTCCACGGACTGGGCCACCCAATCCTGCACCCATTGGGGGCATAGGAGGCATTCCTCTACCAGCAGGCTACAAGAAATTGTTGTTAATTACAGTGCGTCTAATGATTATGTATGGGATGGTTATATCACTTACTCTGCCCACACCAGGACCAGTCATCAATTGTGAAGCACGCGATGACTTGTCTTCAGTAGACGGCGGTGGTGGTCCATCGATGCTCATGCTGACGATGGTTTCGCCTCTAAGAATAACAAGACCAAGCATTCTCTTCTCTTCTTGCTCAGGCTGACCTTCGGGAACCTTTCCTTTGGACTTGACCTTGCGGAACTCTTCGCAATCAGCAAGAACAAGGTTCATGTGTTTATCAAACGCAAGCATCTGTCCGGTAAGTACTCGGGAATCCGCAAGCGTGATTCGAAGGCGGTAGTTTATAATATTCATCATTTTGGAGTTTTTGGACGTCTAAAAAAAGGCAACCGCAGTATTAGAAAAAGGTAGTGCTTTTTGGCATTCAAGATGAAATGCGTGATTTGAATGCCAGATGTTTGCTTTACTCAAGTGCCGTCGAGAAGGTTATAGTGGAAACATAAATCAGTCATTTCGAACGTGTTCCCGAACGTCATTCGATCATCGCGAAAGCATCGATCTGCTTGGTGATGGGCGATGTTGAACTTTTTGAACACGCGTTTTACGATTGATTGATCTCCAGAACAAAACCAACACAAAGGCACTTGACAAGAAAAAGGTTAAAGGTAGAATCATGCTTACCATCTTGGATTAATTAGACCGCCTCAAGCCTTATCCAAAAACAAGTGTGACGTTGATAAAGAGGATAGGAAGGAGCTTTGGTTTTCGTTCACCCACCACCGTTTTTCCTACTGCTGCCCACGAGCAACAACAAGCCACTGTGACGTCACGTTTTCCTTTGAGATTTTGTTGTAAGTTTCTCGAAATTTTTGATAGTCCCAAGAAAAAAATAATCATAGTGCCATAACTCTTAATCGCCATGCCACGCATTTACGACTTGTGTGCTAGAGTTCAGAACGGCTTTCGAGCTCGCCTTCAATCTATCGCTGTTCCTGACACAAAGATGAACTTGGCCGTTTGTAATATCCTCTATCGAGAGGGTTTCGTCTCGGCCGTCGCTCGCGGTAACCACATGGCTCCTGATGCTACCTACACTCCGACCACAACAGACAACATTGCTACCCGAAGGCTCTGGCTTACCCTCAAATACAAAGATAACAGACCAGCACTCAACAGTCTTTCCGTTGTTAGCAAGCCATCAAAGAAGGTTACATTCACTGTCAATCAGATGAAGGATCTCGCTGCAGGTCGACGAGCCAAATTTATCAAGCCTTTGGCACCAGGAGAAATTGCCATTCTGAATACCAACCGAGGAGTTTTGGAGTTGGAGGAAGCATTGAAGCAAAACGTTGGAGGCGAAATTATCGCCAGAGCTTCATAAGCTATGTATATTAAAATGTCACATCATCACCACTGATTATCAAGCATCTGCTTAAAAATTAGAACATTCACCAGAACAATAGAATCAGCTGTTATAACAGTTTTGTTTGTACTAGCCTGTTTAATAGTCAACATAAAGAAAGTCGTAGCAGGAGTTACGGAAATAGAAGCCTTCGGGCCTTCGGGCCACTATCTATTTGACATGTTGGTAGAAAGGACTTTCAGCATTTTCACGAGCATGGTATGACGTCACGGAGCTAGTATTGTGACAAGGAAACACACTCAGAACAAACGCATATACGAAAATCCACTGTAATGAAGTAGATAAATTTTTTTTTCAAGAAACTCACAAGTAACAATAATCGAGTGACCAAAATAACGATATAGAATACGCGATACATGTGTAAGTTTTTTTTTTTTTACTTTTTTATTTTTTTACTTTTCGATCTTTTTCGTCTATATTTTGATTTTTTTCGTTTTTTTTTTTTTTTTTTTTTTTTTTTTTTTTTTTTTTAGTCCTTTTTGGCTATATTTTTTTTTTTTTTTTTTGTTTACGACAAGCCAGCCGATAAAAAATTTTAACTATTCAACCCCTTCATATACGTCTTACCTTTGTTCAATTGAAGCTAAATCAAAATGGCC